>NC_069500.1:759678909-759901409 GCF_027579735.1 Bombina bombina
TAACTGCTTCGGGGATTCGGTACGGAGCCTGGCGCAAGGGAGCTTGTCCCGGAGTATCTACCTGGTGGGTGGTTAAAGTAGTGTACCCTGGCTTCGGGGAGAAGGTGAGGTGTTTGGACTGGAGGAGTTGGTTGAGCTGCTCCCTTTCAGTGGGGCTAAGTCGGTCCCCTATCTGAACCTGCGCCACTATACCTGTGGGGAGGCTCTTTTCTAATAGGTCTGGAATAGGTAAACTGTCGGGGTCTTCCTGAGGGGAACAACATACGGCCGTCACGTTCTCTGGTCGCTCAAAATATTCCTTGAGCATGTTTACATGGAATGTCTTTCTAAGATTGTTGTCGTGGCAGCTAGCTATCACATAAGTGGTGTCTCCCCTTTTCTCTACGATCTGGTAGGGACCCTGCCAGGACGCCTGCAATTTGTCTGTCTTCACCGGCTTAAGTACTAACACCTTTTGTCCTATGGTGAAGATTCTCTTTCGGGCCCCCCGATCGTACCATACTTTCTGTCTTCTCTGGGCCAACTGGAGATTAGCCCGCACGGATTTGGCTAATTGCTCCATTCGGTCCCTGAGTTCCAGCACGTATGGCACAATTGGGACACCGTCAGCCTCCATCTCTCCCTCCCAGTGCTCCCGGATCAGGTTTAGGGGTCCCCGTACCTTTCTTCCGTAGAGCAACTCGAAGGGAGAGAACCCTGTCGTTTCCTGGGGCACCTCCCGATAAGCAAATAGGAGGTGCGGCAGGAAGCGTTCCCAGTCTCGGTATTCCTGAGTGAACGTCTTGAGCATTTGCTTGAGGGTCCCATTGAACCTCTCACACAGCCCGTTCGTCTGGGGGTGGTATGGGGAGCTTAGGAGGGACTTAATTTTGCAAACCTGCCAGAGTTGTTGGGTCAATTCAGCCGTAAATTGGGTGCCTCGGTCGGATAGGATTTCTTTTGGAAATCCTACCCGGGAGAACACCTGTACTAGTGCATTCGCTACCGTATCCGCTTGTATGTTGGATAGGGCGACAGCCTCTGGGTACCTGGTAGCGTAGTCCACTACGGTAAGAATGTATCGCTTACCGGAGGGACTAGGGGTAGCCAGTGGTCCCACTAGGTCAATAGCAACCCGGCTGAAGGGTTCCTCTACAATGGGCATATTTACTAGCTGGGCTTTAGGGTGATCGCCTCGCCTTCCTACTCGTTGACACACATCGCAGGTGTTACAGTAAGTTCTAACGTCAGCGTGCACCCCTGGCCAAAAGAACGTGTGAGTAATGCGGTGTAGGGTACGGGTAACGGCTAGGTGGCCTGCTAAGGGGATGTCGTGGCCTATTTTGAGGATTTCTTGACGGTATTTGTGGGGCACTACCAGCTGTCGCCTACGCTGTCCCCTTTTCTCTGTCCAGCGGTATAGTTTCCCTTTTTCCCATAAGAATGTTTCGTTATCTGCCCCGCCCCCTCCGGTCTCTGCTCGTTCCCGGTACTTTTGTAAGGTCGGGTCAGTCTTAGACTCTGCCTCGAAAGCATCTGGGGTGTCCCAGGGTATGGGGCCTAACCTGTCAGGCAAGGTCGGGGTAGGTCTTACCTGTGTCTCCCGCACTGGTGAAAGCTCTCGCTCCGTCCGGGCTTGGGCCCGTGTAGTCACTGGGTCTGCCTCGTTGTTGCATACTGGAGCATAGGCAGAAGTCATGGGGCCCAAATCGTTGCCCAGTAGTACTTCGGCAGGTAAATTATCCATTAGGCCCACGTTCACAGCCCCCTTTCCCGCTCCCCAATCAAGATGCACTTTAGCTGTTGGAATTTTGTACACATCCCCCCCCGCCACTCTAACGGCCACAGTCTGTCCAGATCGCTTGTGCTCTGGCACCAAATGACTCTGTACCAGCGTGATAGTAGCCCCTGTGTCTCGCAATCCCTCGGTAGATCGCCCCTCGAGCCATACCCTCTGCCGATGGTGCTGGCGGTTATCTGAGGCAGCATATACAGGGTCTGCCTCGTGAAGCGGCCCCACATATCCCTCCATAGGGGCCTCTTGGTTAACACAGAGGGCCCGGGCCGGACGATAGGACCCAGAGGGGTAATTGTAATTCCTGGGTGTCTGGTGCGTATTAAGGGGGCAGCTAGCCATGAAATGCCCTGGTTGCTTGCATCGGTGGCAAGTCGGTCTGGGACGCTCAGAGCTGTTATTGGGTGGTCCTGAGTGTCGGACGGGCCCTGTGGGCACCGGGGCTCGGAATTCAGCACGAGGGGGTGCACGGTAAACCTCTCTGGGTTCGACCCGTGCTGGAGCTCGGTAGTTCATGGGTTCGTGAAGACGGGAGTCATAATGTTCATCGGCCAATTTGGCTGCTTCTTCTAAGGTAGAAGGCCGCCTGTCTCGCAGCCATTCCTTCCCTTGCTGTTCCATGCCATTATAAAAATGTTCTAAGAGAAACAATTGTAAAATTTCCTCCCCAGTCACCGCTTTACTTCCGCTCAGCCAGTGATTTGCCGCTCTCCGCATTCGGTGCGCCCATTCCATATGGGTATCGTTAGGCTTCTTTTCCGTGCCCCGAAACTGTCGGCGATACGTGTCCGGAGTTACAGCGTACCGTCGCAACAGTGTCTCCTTAACTAGCTCATACTGTGTCACTTCCTCAGCACCCAGAGTACGAAAGGCTTCCAGGGCTCGCCCGGATAGTTTCCCAGACAATATCGTGGGCCACTCTCTGTTGGGAATCTGGTGCAGGGCACATTGCCTTTCGAAGTCCGCCAAATATTCATCAATCCCTGTCTCGCTCTCTAGGAAGGGTCGAAATGCCGCATAGGGTATCTTGGGCCTCCCAGCATTTTCGACAGGGATGATTACCTGCGGGGCTTCAGCATTGCGGTGTGCGTTCGCTAGGTTGAGTTCGTGGGCTCGAGTCTCTCGTATATCCTCGTCCGCCTCCGCCATCAACTGCTGTACCAATTCCATGGAGGGGTTCGGCCCGTATAATGAGAGCCTTTCCCGAACAATCCTGGTTTTTTCGTCACTAATCGTGGTCGGTGTTTCCGCCATTGTGAAGCTCTGATCCAGTTCGGTCAATTCTGCGATCAGCTCTCTCCTCGGCCGGTTGCTGGCGTACCCCCCTCTGCTTTCAAGTAAATCCTTTAGGGTGGTACGCTTCAATTTTTCGTAAGCGCTCTCCATCCGTTCTGTACCTCTCCTAGGAAATCCAGGAAAATCCCGCCGCTGCCGCCAAATGTTACGGTTACCCTTAGTCTCGCTGAGAGATGGACCGCTTAGTAGCCTGGATCCCTATTGCTAAAGAGGGGAGAAGCTGCTTTCCATAGTATTCTATATGAGTCTCGCAAATATAGAATAATCTCCCTTAGCTGCAGTACAGCTAGGATACCCTTCTGCCCACAAAAACGAGTCAACGCTGCGATTGAGGGTAAAAACAAGAACTCAGGACTGGGATGCCCAGCCTGCTTTTTATTAAGGTTACATGCACACAGGGCACTCCCAGGGGGAGGGGGGGGAAGCACAAAATCCCCCATCACACATTTAGATAGAGAGCACTGTCCTTTGACAGGCCACAATAGGATTACAGTACTTAAGATAACAAGTTTACAAGTTCATCTTATCAATTAGCAGTCTGGCTCCAGAGGTGATTAGACAATAGTTTCTAAAAGCTGAAAAAAAAAGAGTTAACTCTTTATGAAATGAAACTTGTTACGGTTTTCTTGGAGCCCTTCTTAGGCGCTGGCTTGCTGGTTCAGGCATTGCTGCTGGGAAATAAGCTCTTCACAACAAAATAACTAATGCTTCTGTAACACATGTAGATACATATATTCCCATATAAATAAATACATACATACATCTTTCTATATATATACATACAGTGTGAGAGCGATAATACCAAATTTAACATACCTGCTCCCCATTCACACCTGAGACCTTGTAACACTAACGAGTCGCATGACACCGGGGAGGGAAAATGGCTAATTGGGCCCAATTTGGACATTTCCACTTAGGGGTGTACTCACTTTTGTTGCCAACAGTTTAGACATTAATGGCTCTGTGTTGAGTTATTTTGAGGGGACAGCAAATGTACACTGTCATACAGGCTGTACACTCAATACTTTACATTGTAGCAAAGTGTAATTCTTCAGTGTTTTCACATGAAAAGATATAATAAAATAGTTACAAAAATGTGAGGGGTGTACTCACTTTTGTGAGATACTGTGTGTGTATATATATATATATATATATATATATATATATATATATATATATATATCTCAAAAGGAAGGAAGGCACTATCCGTGTTTACCTAGGGGTAAAGATAGGGGTGGAACCCCGAAACGTCACACTAAGGGATTAAAGTATTACCCCTACGTAAATCCAGAGAGTGCCTTCCTTCCTTTTGATGCATGATGTGCACCCCGGTAAGATGCGGTTACCGTGAGTGCTAGGCCTGGCTGGAACTTGTGTGTGTGTGTATATATATATATATAATGTGTGTGTGTGTATATATATATATATATATATATATATATATATATATATATATATATATATATATATATATATATATATATATATATATATATATATAATATGTGTGTGTGTGTGTGTCTGTGTATATATATATATATATATATACGTTGATTGGAGTAGCCGTGTTAGTCCAAAGATTTAGATATCAAAATAACAAGAGTATTGCATTGAGCAATGATACTTTTTTATTGCACTAACTATTTATAAATTGACAAGCTTTCGGAAGAGTTCCTTCCTTTATCAAGTCTAAAGCAATACTATTATTGTGTATCTGCATGTGTAAGTGTATGCTATGTAGTGTGTGTGTATCTGCATGTGTAAGTGTATGCTATGTAGTGTGTGTGTATCTGCATGTGTAAGTGTATGCTATGTAGTGTGTGTGTATCTGCATGTGTAAGTGTATGCTATGTAGTGTGCTACTGTGCATTTTTGCTGACTTTAAAGGCCAGAATCTAGAATATTAATGGGGAATGCAGAGAGCAGTTTTAAAGAATTTATTATTAAATGTCCAATTAAGATAAAAATATTTAGCAATGTATTTGCAAAGGCTAATTAAATACATAGCTCACATAGCCATACCAGTGGTTTGAGCTTGTGTTTGATTTGCTGCCTAAGTGTATTAAAATAAATGACTTTATTTAGAATTTTATTTATATTACTTTGGTCTTATGATTTCTTTAAGCCCCGCCCACCATATTTCAATTTTTTGCTGCGGGGGGGGGGGGGGGGGGCTGGGTGTCCCTCTTTTGAATTTTGAAATGTTGGGAGGTATGATAATCTAGCCCTATATATAACACAGCAGCAAAACAGGTAGTGCTCAGAAACCAACTCCCACCAAGGGAAAGTATTGCAGATTCAATTCAGCCGCCTTCACGCTGACTAGTTCAATCCGATTGTAACACGCTCATTACTTACATGGTCCCATACGGATGACGTCATCATTCGGTGCCACTCCAAAGCACTCCATCAAACGCCTTCCAAAGATCACAGGACTCTTACATCAGATAAAAGCAAAGGTATTTATTTGGCATCAAAAAAGACGATGTACACATCACATCACAGGAAAAGGTAAAACATGTTTCATATAGATAAAACTGAACTTCTTCCTCAATGACCACTAATAACTGACTGACTAGACCGCTCTACTATACACCTGTACAACTCCTCCTCAAAATAGAACACCCAATCATAGCTGCAAAGTTCTAATTAACTGCTCACCAATCTAAACATATATATCTTAAGGTGAAATACAAAAAATCAGCAAGGTATATATAAGTTCAATGTAACGGGGGAAGGCATGTAGTAAATGCTTAACAAATTCATGCATAGTACAAAGAGGTGATAAAATAAAATATATAACATAACTGGTCTGATGAGAGGATACATTATTAACAGCAAAGTATCAACAATATAAATAAGATAGAAATAGAACCAATTATACATAATTCAAATTTGATCAAAATTTATATTATTTCATTTCTAATTAGCAAATAGCTTAACATCCCATTCAGAGTTCTAGGCACCCTAGTGTCCAATTGGAAAATCCAAAAAACTTCCCTTTGCCTGAGAATTTCTTCTCTATTTCTCCCTCTGGGGTGTCTGGGAATAGAATACACTGGAATGCCAAGAGGGAAAGATCTGAATTATGTTCTTTCTTAAAATGTAATAATACAGGGGTAGTGGACTCAGGGTCTTCAATTGACCTAAGATGCTCCAAAAAGCGATCTTTCAGGGGACGAGTAGTGAGCCCTACATACTGCTTATTGCACCACCTACTAAAGAAGAATTTTTGTCTAATCTGATATATATTACCTGTAACTTGAGAGTTAAATTTCAGGCCAAACAGTGCATATGAACAGGATTTGCATCTACTGCTATTGCATTTTAAAAAGCCAGGTTTTAAAGAGAGCCAATTTTCCTTTTTGTTTACCGGTAACAAAGAGGGCAAAAACATGTTGCCTAGGGTTTTAGCTTTACGAGAAATAAAGCCACATCCTTCATGCACTATTTCTCTAAGTCCATCATCAACTTCTAAGATAGACAAAGAGTTATGTATTATATTGCAAATTTGATGATACTCATTGCTATAAGTGGTGATGAACTTAGGTTTGTGCTCCAAGGAATTTGGCTTCCTTCTTTGAAGAAACAGGGAACCCCTTTCCAGAACATCTACTTGATTTTTAGCACTCTCTAGGTTATTCTTATTATAACCCCTTTCTAAGAAGCGATCGGTTAACTCCTTAGCATATAATTCATATTTCTCTGAGTTAGTACAATTGTGTTTGACTTTCATGTACTGACTCTTAGGTATAGATACAATAGATTGTCTGGGGTGACAATATTTAGCATTAAGAATAGTGTTCCCAGACACCTCTTTATGGTACAGTTCCACTTCAAAAATTTGTTTTCAACACTAGAATGTAATTCAATATCAAGGAAAGAAACTTTTTCTACACAGCTTACATAAGTAAATTTTAAATTCAGGTCGTTGTCCTGTAAAAATGCTACAAAAGGAACAAAGGTCTCCTCAGGACTCTTCCAAATAAATAGAAAGTCATCTATATAATGACCGAAATATAAAATATGTTCTCTGAAGGGGTTAGAATCCCCAAAGACGCAGAACAGCTCCCACCAACCTTTATATAGGTTGGCATAGGAGGGGGCAAACTTCACCCACATAGCTGTTCCGCGTCTCCTTATGAGTGAGGAGAAAATCAATTTTCCTTAAAATAAATTCTTTCAATTCTGCACTGTAATTAGAAGAGTAATTAAGGAAAAACTCAACAGCCCTTATACCCATGTCATGAGGGATACAAGTATAAAGGGAAACGACATCCACTGATATGAATGAATAACCTGCTTCACATTTTAACTTTTAAATATGCATAATGACACCAATAGTGTCTCTCACATAACTCATTAGTTTCTCTACTAACGGTGGCAAATAAGCATCAATTATCTCTTATAGTGGCTCAATCAAAGAACCAACTCCAGCCGCTATTGGGCGTCCCGGTGGCTTATACATGCTTTTATGAATTTTTTGGAAAATAGTGGAAAATTGCCACTTTAGGATACTTGACTGTCAAAAATGGAATTAAGCTCCTTGTGAAAGCGAAAAGCAACCTGAATGTTTAGGCAAGTGACTATTTCAATAGATTATTAATCTAATGTGTGCAAGGAGCTGACAGAAGTCAAAACTGCAATTTTGCAATAAACTTTAGCAAAAATGCTTTTACAAAAGTTATTACTGTTCTTTTTTGTGAAATATGCACATATGCTGTGAGTCCCCCCATGTATCAGGATTAAAAAAAAAAAAACTTCTCAGAAAGACAGCAGTGGCTAGTATGGCGCTAATAAAGTCTTCACTCATATACGTATGTACTTTGAACTCTTGCACATGCTCAGTAGTAGCTGTTGCCTCAGAAACTGTGCATATAAAAGATTGTGCACGATGTCATAATGGAAGTAAAAGGTCTATTAAAAATTTAATTTTGACTTTAGTGTCTCCCTTAACTCCATTTAACTCTCAACAGGAGTTTGACCATGATGAAGCCACAAATGGTAGCAACAGGGTAGTCACTATGTTGCATTCCTGTTCCAAAGAATTGCAGATATCATGTGATCTAAACTCAAGTAAGAATGACATCATCATTTAACCACTACTAATAAAGCTCTCTCTCTTAAATGCCCCCTTTAGTACCATAACTAGATATTTTAGAAAATACTATTGATACTGACATGTAAAGTAAGCCAACATTAGTATAAGCCACCAAGAGATTCAATATTCCTGTCTGTATCTAAAAAGATACCGGCATTGAAGGACAGGAATGTCCAAATGAAACTCTCATGATTCAGATAGTGCATGTAATTTTAAACAACTTTCCAATTAACTTTTATCATCAAACTGGCTTTATTCTCTTGGTATTTTTTGTTAAAGGCTAAACCTAAGTCGGCTCATAGGCTGATTTCTAAGACTCTGCAGTTGTGATATCTGGGTCTACCCAAAGGTATGTCCAATATGCCCTTCAATACATAAAGTCAGAGGAGGGGGCTTACAAGTGGAGTGATAAATTATCACGCACCCACATACGGACACATTTGTCCGTTTGCGGACGCACAATAAGTAATCAGCCATTACAAGTGGCTGGTTATTGCTACCGTGAGCTTGCGATAACAATTAGCGCTTATAAAATTATCCAGAGAGCAGAACTCTGATTCATTTTATAAATGTGCCCCAAATGCCCCAAAATACAGTGTAGTGTATTTTATTAAAAAATAGGGGCCGTGTCTGAACAGCAGTCACAACGGTCTCACTCTCTGGAGCTCTAACCGAGCCTCTATTCGCCAATTAAAAGATCATTCTACAATAAAACATCATGAAGTCTCACTTTAAAGTGGCGCTTATTCAACTGAATTTACGCTGTATTCTTGATATTGGAGCTTAAAATCAGAAGACAAGGGCCTAGAGCGGCGGCACATCATAGGCAGCGCCACCCCCCTTGGTAATGCGAGGGATTTTGTCTTGGTCACCCGCACTGACATCTCAACAGGGATCTCACACATTCAATAATATAAGGAATACCCCAGAAAAGCAATGAAAACATCACCAGGGAAAAAGGCATCAATATTTCATAAACAAAATGCTGAAGAAGCAGATCTAACAGATGGATATAATATTCATTGGCCAAAACTTGAAGCATTATGCTGGCACCTCATCGCATCTGCACCACTAAACTACCTGTTAAGTCGCTTCCCCGAAGAGGGCTTCATAATATTGGCACCCGCTGAATCAACGGGGAAGAACCTCCCCACCACAAGTTGCCAACAAAGAGGGCCTCAACACCCAACTATTACACTCACCATGCGGCACAAACCACCACGAGATATTGTACAAAATATCCTGGAGGAAAACAACTCACTGGGTATCCACCAGATACAACGATCGCGCCGCTGCAGGTGGGAAAAAATAACTCACCAAACAAGTCTGAGGGGAGGTCAGTGGGCGACTCCCATGCGGACATCATGGATCACAAAAACAACATCCATCTGTAGTGACACCCGGATCAGATATTAGCAAACTATCCAAAATCCGACCAGAGGCTTCCTACAAGTGGAAAGATAATATACAACATACAGACATACTAAGTTGGGTAGTGAGGGACATTGATATGGGGCCTCCATTAAATTTGATGCTCGCTACCAATCAACTGTAAAAGGGCCCCATTTACTTCACAAAATTTCACTAGAAAAAAGCTTTGGGTTTGACAAAGACTAAATATTCCTATATAAGGATATAAACACAAGTCCTGAAAGACAAAAAAGAGAGGTGCCCTTGGTGCAGCAAATTCTGAGAGAGTGGACCAACAACAGCAACACGACGATTCAGTACTCACAAAGGAGATTGCACATCCAGTGCAATAGTAGGCAAGCCTCGGTCATCTGGCCTCCCCAACTGGCCAGATTATCAGGATTCCCTTGGATGAGAGCAGCCTGTCAACAAAGAGAGGACTGGCAGGCTCTACAAATCTCAGTGATAGCGTTTCTCCCCGGCAGTGACGTTATCAAGCACAATCACATGACCAGGCAGCAAGTGGAGACGCCGAGAGGGAGCAGTAAATGCTAGGAGCGGTGTAAGAGCTCCAGAGTTAAGAAAAAAACTACAACAGACGGAGAGTCAGCTATTGGGAAACAAAGCCTGAGAAATTTTGGCGTCCTAAGTCGGCAAGTGGTACCGGAAACTGAGTCACTTATCGAATCCTGTTCCTGTTCTCAGCTGATCTGCCACTGGGTAGTCAGCCGAGCGGCTCTGAAGCTTCGGCTTGCCTACTATTGCACACAATTAACCATTTCTTTCTTGTGTGGTCCAATTTGTTGTTTCTCACTATATAAGGATAAACAATCCCAGCTTCCCACGGATTAGCATTCACAATTTTTTCATCTTGTTTATCTAAGTTTAATCTGTTTCCCACTGTTATAATGAAGCACTAGTTAATTATCTGTCACACTGTATGCACTGAGAAGATATCAGTAATGTACTCTATGTTACGGTATTGAATTGGGTATGCTAACTGTACCCCGATCACCATTGCTGTGTTTGTGTCCTGTTTGGGAGTTCGGGGGGGGGGCCCTGGGGATGTATATTTCATAGGGGATGCAGAGTGGGTGTCATTACTATAAACATATGGGGGCCTATTTATTAATATGCGAGCGGACATGATCCGATATTGCGGATCAAGTCTGCCACACATCGATAAATGCCGACAGCATATGGTGTCAGAATTTAACATTGCACCAGCAGTTCTGGTGAACTGCTGGTGCAACGCTGCCCCCTGCAGATTCGCGGCCAATCAGCCACCAGTAAGGGGTGTCAATCAACCCGATCGTATTGGATCGGGTTGATTTTCGGCGATGTCTGTTTGCCGCCTCAGAGCAGGTGAACAGGTTATGATGAGAAGACTCGGCAGAAACACAGGGCTTCAAGCTCCATACGGAGTTTGATAAATATGCCCCTTGGTCACTACTACATGTAAACCTAGAAGAATACAAATGTAACCCTCGTGGGGTAATACAAAGAAAGACCAAACTTAGTGAATACCATAATATGCTGCACAGCAAGACTTACACATAGCATTGTTATACAGCTGTTACTGTGAAGATAATATTTACACACAACTCGTCAATAGGTTAAATGAGATACTGTGCCTCCATTGTTCAAATATTACTGTTTGTCTTAACAGGGTTTTTGCTGTTTATGGGGTAGTTCTTTGAACCCTTTAATATGATATATAGCTTCACTATACAATATATTTTATAATATGTGTTTCTTTTGCTGACATATGTCGGTGATCTGGCTTAGACCTCTAGATAACTTAACTAGATTTGTTCATGTTCATAATGCTATTATATAAAACATAAACAAGGATCCAAGAGGGATCCGTATAATTTGTATTAGGAAAAATGAGGACAATTAACAAAATACTCAACAATGAATCTTGTACAATATCTATATTTTTGTGGATATAACACAAATGTATCTCAAGCATAATGTTTGTATTTATACCAAATGTATGATTCTGTGTATACTTGACTTTTGTACTATGCAGTTCCTCAATAAAAATATTAAATAAAAAAATAAAGATAGCAGCATCTTTATTTTTTTAATAAAATAATTCCACTAGGCATTATTTTGGGGGTAAAGTTGACAGGATTGGGGTGTTAGAAAAAAACGGCACTGAAAAGTGCCTTAACATTGCGGTCTATGGGAACTGTGTGTTCCCTATAAATAATGTATATGCTTATATACATATATATTAATGTATTATATACACATATTAACACATAAATATATATGTATATAATCATATACATATATATTTACAATTGCTGCCATCGCTGAATCAGGTACTCTAATGCTGCATCTCACGGCATCAGAACGAGGCTCCTATTGGCTCGTGTTCATATTGCTGACAACTTGTAATACCAGCGCACATTAGCGTCCGCTAGTATTACACAGTAGAGCACAAATGTCACTTTCATGTAAGTGATATTTAGCGCTCCATGTGTAATCTGGCCCGAAATACATTTTATAAGCGTAATATTTAAATGATTCCCTGCCTCCCTCTGGTCATGGGTGCCACCATGTATAAATGTATCTTTCACTACATTCCAGTGCTTCCCTGTTAGCGCATGTGCAGCAACTCTTTCATATACCTGCAGTGTAACTAGGTTCTATAATGGCAGAACCCTTGATTAGAAGGAGGTGCATGAAATGTATCTAGTGTTTAGCGTCTCTTTAATTACTTAACAAGTCATGGAAATGATAACTCTAAAAACATAATTTATGCTTACCTGATAAATTTATTTCTCTTGTAGTGTATTCAGTCCACGGGTCATCCATTACTTATGGGATTATATCTCCTTCCCAACAGGAAGTTGCAAGAGGATCACCCAAGCAGAGCTGCTATATAGCTCCTCCCCTCACATGTCATATCCAGTCATTCGACTGAAACAAGACAAGAAAGGAAAAACCATAGGGTGCAGTGGTGACTGTAGTTTGAATTAAAAATTTAGATCTGCCTTAAAAGACAGGGCGGGCCGTGGACTAAATACACTACAAGAGAAATAAATTTATCAGGTAAGCATAAATTATGTTTTCTCTTGTTAAGTGTATTCAGTCCATGGGTCATCCATTACTTATGGGATACCAATACCAAAGCTAAAGTACACGGATGATGGGAGGGACAAGGCAGGAACTTTAAACGGAAGGAACCACTGCCTGTAGAACCTTTCTCCCAAAAACAGCCTCCGAAGAAGCAAAAGTGTCAAATTTGTAAAATTTTGAAAAAGTGTGAAGTGAAGACCAAGTTGCAGCCTTGCAAATCTGTTCAACAGAGGCCTCATTCTTAAAGGCCCAGGTGGAAGCCACAGCTCTAGTGGAATGAGCTGTAACTCTTTCAGGAGGCTGCTGTCCAACAGTCTCATAGGCTAAGCGTATTATGCTACGAAGCCAAAAGGAGAGAGAGGTAGCCAAAGCTTTTTGACCTCTCCTCTGTCCAGAGTAAACGACAAACAGGGAAGAAGTTTGACGAAAATCTTTAGTTGCCTGCACATAGAACTTCAGGGCACGGACTACGTCCAGATTATGCAAGAGTCGTTCCTTCTTTGAAGAAGGGTTAGGACACAGTGATGGAACAACAATCTCTTGATTGATATTCCTGTTAGAAACTACCTTAGGTAAGAACCCAGGTTTAGTACGCAGAACTACCTTGTCTGAATGGAAAATCAGATAAGGAGAATCACAATGTAAGGCAGATAACTCAGAGACTCTTCGAGCCGAGGAAATAGCCATCAAAAACAGAACTTTCCAAGATAACAGCTTAATATCAATGGAATGAAGGGGTTCGGGTAGGACGACATGTCCACTAGGTCTGCATACCAGGTCCTGCGTGGCCACGCAGGCGCTATCAGAATCACCAATGCTCTTTCCTGTTTGATCCTGGCAATCAGTCGAGGAAGCATCGGGAATGGTGGAAACACATAAGCCATGTTGAAGACCCAAGGGGCTGTCAGAGCATCTATCAGCACCGCTCCCGGGTCCCTGGACCAGGATCCGTAACAAGGAAGCTTGGCGTTCTGGCGAGACGCCATGAGATCCAGTTCTGGTTTGCCCCAACGATGGACCAGTTGAGTAAACACCTCCGGATGGAGTTCCCACTCCCCCGGATGAAAAGTCTGACGACTTGTGGATCGCTGACAGGTGGCAAGAGTGAGACTCTGCCCAGCGAATTATCTTTGAGACTTCTAACATCGCTAGGGAACTCCTGGTTCCCCCTTGATGGTTGATGTAAGCCACAGTCGTGACGTTGTCCGACTGGAATCTGATGAACCTCAGTGTTGCTAACTGAGGCCAAGCTAGAAGAGCATTGAATATTGCTCTTAACTCTAGAATATTTATTGGGAGGAGTTTCTCCTCCTGAGTCCACGATCCCTGAGCCTTCAGGGAGTTCCAGACTGCGCCCCAACCTAGAAGGCTGGCATCTGTTGTTACAATCGTCCAATCTGGCCTGCGAAAGGTCATACCCTTGGACAGATGGACACGAGAAAGCCACCAGAGAAGAGAATCTCTGGTCTCTTGATCCAGATTTAGTAGAGGGGACAAATCTGAGTAATCCCCATTCCACTGACTTAGCATGCATAATTGCAGCGGTCTGAGATGCAGGCGCGCAAATGGCACTATGTCCATTGCCGCTACCATTAAGCCGATTACTTCCATGCACTGAGCCACTGACGGGCGTGGAATGGAATGAAGGACACTGCAAGCATTTAGAAGTTTTGATAACCTGGACTCCGTCAGGTAAATTTTCATCTCTACAGAATCTATAAGAGTCCCTAGGAAGGAGACTCTTGTGAGTGGTGATAGAGAACTCTTTTCAACGTTTACCTTCCACCCATGCGACCTCAGAAATGCCAGAACTATCTCTGTATGAGACTTGGCCCTTTGAAAGCTTGACGCCTGTATCAGGATGTCGTCTAGATACGGAGCCACCGCTATGCCTCGCGGTCTTAGAACCGCCAGAAGTGAGCCCAGAACCTTTGTAAAGATTCTCGGGGCCGTAGCCAACCCGAAGGGAAGAGCTACAAACTGGTAATGCCTGTCTAGAAAGGCAAATCTTAGGTACCGATAATGATCTTTGTGAATCGGTATATGAAGGTAGGCATCCTTTAAGTCTACCGTGGTCATGTATTGACCCTCTTGGATCATGGGTAGGATGGTTCGAATAGTTTCCATTTTGAATGATGGAACTCTTAGGAATTTGTTTAAGATTTTTAGGTCCAAGATTGGTCTGAAGGTTCCCTCTTTCTTGGGAACCACAAACAGATTTGAGTAAAACCCTTGCCCTTGTTCCGTCCTCGGAACTGGGTGGATCACCCCCAATACTAAGAGGTCTTGCACACAACGTAGAAATGCCTCTTTCTTTATTTGGTTTGCTGATAACCTTGAAAGATGAAATCTCCCTTGTGGAGGAGATGCTTTGAAGTCCAGAAGATATCCCTGAGATATGATCTCCAACGCCCAGGGATCCTGGAGATCTCTTGCCCAAGCCTGGGCGAAGAGAGATAGTCTGCCCCCCACTAGATCCGTTTCCGGATAGGGGGCCCTCTCTTCATGCTGTCTTAGGGGCAGAAGAAGGCTTTCTGGCCTGCTTGCCCTTGTTCCAGGACTGGTTAGTTTTCCAGCCCTGTCTGTAACGAGCAACAGGTCCTTCCTGTTTTGGAGCGGAGGAAGTTGATGCTGCTCCTGCCTTGAAATTACAAAAGGCACGAAAATTAGACTGTTTGGCCTTTGACTTGGCCCTGTCCTGAGGAAGAGTATGACCCTTACCCCCAGTAATGTCAGCAATAATTTCTTTCAAGCCGGGCCCGAATAAGGTCTGCCCTTTGAAAGGAATATTAAGCAATTTAGATATAGAAGTCACGTCAGCTGTCCAGGATTTAAGCCATAGCGCTCTGCGCGCCTGAATGGCGAATCCGGAGTTCTTAGCCGTTAGTTTGGTTAAATGTACAACGGCATCAGAAACAAATGCATTAGCTAGCTTAAGTGCTTTAAGCTTGGCCATAATCTCATCCAATGGAGCTGTGCGAGTGGCCTCTTCCAGAGACTCAAACCAGAATGCCGCAGCCGCAGTGACAGGCGCAATGCATGCAAGGGGCTGTAAGATAAAAACTTGTTGAACAAACATTTTCTTAAGGTAACCTTCTAATTTTTTATCCATTGGATCCGAAAAAGCACAACTATCCTCCACCGGGATAGTGGTACGCTTAGCTAAAGTAGAAACTGCTCCCTCCACCTTAGGGACCGTCTGCCATAAGTCTCGTGTGGTGGCGTCTATCGGGAACATTTTTCTAAACATCGGAGGTGGGGAAAAAGGCACACCGGGTCTATCCCTCTCCTTGCTAATAATTTCTGTAAGCCTTTTAGGTATAGGAAAAACGTCAGTACACACCAGTACCACAAAGTATCTATCCAACCTACATACTTTCTCTGGAATTGCAACCGTGTTACAATCATTCAGAGCCGCTAATACCTCCCCTAGCAATACGCGGAGGTTCTCAAGCTTAAATTTAAAATTAGAAATTAATTCAGGCAATTTAGATAATACCTCTGTCATAACAGCAGCCATGTCTTGCAAAGTGATTTGTATGGGCCTCTCTGATGCACTTGACGCCACAATATCACGCGCCCCCTGAGCGGGAGGCGAAGGTACTGACACGTGAGGAGAGTTAGTCGGCATAACTTCCCCCTCGTTGTCTGGTGATAATTTCTTTACAGATATAGATTGACTTTTATTCAAAGTGACATCAATACATTTAGTACACATATTTCTGTGGGGCTCCACATTGGCCTTCAAACATAGTGAACAAGCAGATTCATCTGTGTCAGACATGTTTAAACAGACTCACAATGAGACTAGCAAGCTTGGAAAAACCTTTCAAGTAAATTTACAAGCAATATAAAAAACGCTACTGCGCCTTTAAGAAGCACAAAAAAAGTCACAGTTGAAATAACAAAGAACCAAATCAGCTATAGCAACCAAATCTTCACAGTAAAAGTATTAAGTTAGAAGAGTATTGCACCCACTAGCAAATGGATGATTAACCCCTTAATACCCAAAAACGGATAATCAAATTAACAATTAACGTTTTTTATCACAATCAAATACACTGTCACAGGTCTGCTGTGACTGATTACCTCCCTCAAAATGACTTTTGAAGACCCCTGAGCTCTCTAGAGACGTCCTGGATCAAGGCGGAAGAAGCAGGAAGACTGAAACTGAATTTTTACTGCGCAAAAAAGCGCTAAAATAGGCTCCTCCCACTCCTATTACAACAGTGGGAAACCTCAGTTAATCGTTTCTATATAGAAATAAACAACAGCCATGTGGAAAATTTCATGCCCCAAAAGATTTATCACCAAAGTACCTCACAAAAAACGAATAACATGCCAGTAAACGTTTTAAACATACACTTTAAAAGTTAGATAGTGTTATTAATAAGCCTGCTACCAGTCGCTTCTACTGCAGTTAAGGCTTATACAATACTTCGGTATTAACAGTATTTTCTTAGTCAAATTCCATTCCTTAGAAAATTACTTATTGTACATACATTCATCAGCCTGATACCAGTCGCCGCTGCATTTAAGGCTGTACTTACATTACATCGGTATCAGCAGTATTTTCTTAGTCAATTCCATTCCTTAGAAAAATAATTTACTGCACATACCTCGTTTGCAGGATTCCCCGCATGCTATTCCCTTTCTGAAAGTTACCCCACTCCTCAGAATGTGCGAGAACAGCCAGTGGATCTTAGTTACTTCTGCTAAGATCATAGAAAACGCAGGCAGATTCTTCTTCTAAATACTGCCTGAGAACAAACAGCACACTCCAGTGCCATTTAAAATAACAAACTTTTGATTGAAGAAATAAACTAAGTATAAAAACACCACAGACCTCTCACAACGACCTATCTAGTTGATTTGCAAGAGAATGACTGGATATGACATGTGAGGGGAGGAGCTATATAGCAGCTCTGCTTGGGTGATCCTCTTGCAACTTCCTGTTGGGAAGGAGATATAATCCCATAAGTAATGGATGACCCGTGGACTGAATACACTTAACAAGAGAAGAGAAATAAGAATTTATTTGTATATTATACCTAAATCTATTGCTTTATAACATATTGGTCAGAATTTTATTTTATGTGATTTCTTTACTATTGAGTTTTGATCACCATTATCAGAACATGATTAATAAGTCTTTTTTGCTTGTCTTTCTCAGATAACCCAAACAAAGCTGTAATGGTTGAGTATGAACCATTTGTGCATGAGGCACTGACATTCTCACTGTGGGATTATGGGGTCTTTGCTATTATGCTTCTGGCATCTACAGGCATTGGGTTATTTTATGCTCTCTATAGTGGTGGGCAAAAGACCTCAGAAGATTTCTTTACTGGCGGTAGGAAGATGCGAGCCCTGCCTGTTGGTCTGTCTCTGGCTGCCAGCTTTATGTCAGCAGTACAAGTCCTCGGCGTGCCTGCAGAAGCATATCGCTATGGTGCAAAGTTCTTGCAGATGTGCCTGGGACAGTGTATCAACACTTTCCTGACTACCTACATTTTCATACCAGTCTTCTACAGGTTGGGGATCACCAGCACTTTCCAGGTAGGAAAGCTACACTTTCTTAATGTGTAACCTGCAATTTATGCATTGGTACTCCATGTCTTCGGTGGTTAGTATTTACAAATCTAGAATGGGATCTTAGGGATGGGCAGTAAAACACCTTCACATGGCCATCTAGACTGAAAAAGGCAATGGGGCCGTATACCCCTGTTTCCACGTGAGCCTTTACGCTCGCCGGAAACAGGATTTAAGAAGCTGTTCCTTAAGACCACTGCTCATACACTTCCTCTGAAATTGGGTTGATTGACACCCCCTGCTAGTGGACGATTGGCCGCGAATCTGCAGGGGGCGGCATTGCACAAGCAGTTCACCAGAACTACTTGTGCAATGATAAATGCCGACAGCATATGCTGACGGCATTTATCGATGTCTGGCGGACATGATCACTTCAGCGGATCTGTGTCACCAGAACTGCTTGTGCAATGATAAATGCTGACGGCATTTATCGGTCTGGCGGACATGATCCACTACAGCGGATCATGTCCGTCAGACAATTGATAAATCGCCCCAATGACTTAACAGATTTTAGGATTATAGTCATAAAATGAGGAAGTTGCTAAAACCTTTTTTTCTGTGCAAATCCATAGGTGGTAACACGTCTCTAGATATCACAAACTCTATATAAAAATTGTGAATACTTAATACATCAGGCACTGTGGGCTCCATTTATCAATATGTGGTGGTAAAGGCAGCTCTTCACCACCTCTGAGCTGGCAATTTAAAAGCACCCCGGACTAATCCAACCAAAGTGCTTGACAGCTCTTGAGTGATTGGTTATGTGAGAGCATCTGCTCTTGTGCAGTGATGTATGTGGACTGTGTGATGATGCATGATGATTTGATACGTTACTCACTAAGCTCCCCGTGCTGTATGTGTATTTTTATAAATTTAGTGTAATGCTATTAGCTCCATGACCATATTTGTCTCAAGATCTTCATCACCTGCCTAACCCTAATCTAAGGTTCCTTTATTCTCGCCATTTAGTATCTGGAGCTGAGATTTTGCAGAGGCGTCCGGCTCTTTGGCACTATTCAGTACTTGGTGGGAACAGTAAGTGCCTGGATTATGGGGGTTACAACTTGTAGTGAGTATCATGTTATAATATTTTGAATTCTGTATTTACAGACACTATACACAGGAATTGTGATCTACGCTCCAGCCTTAATACTTAATCAAGGTTACTATTATAATCGTTATTATTATTCCTTCTACAGTGCACAATATTTGCTATCCTATACAGATATTTGTTTCTCTTTTAGTCACTGGTTTGGACATTTGGACTTCTCTGTTCTCTACTGGAGCAATATGCACTTTGTATACATCTATGGTAAGTTAAAACAATCTTACCCCATGAACAACAGGCTCTTGCTCCCAAAATAAATTGAATGCACAATATATACCCAATTCAAGTGCCTTATAAGTGTGTAATTATTTTGAATACTTCTGAGTTGCCATATTGTTTGTTTTGTGTTTCTTCTAGGGTGGTATGAAAGCTGTAATATGGACAGATGTATTTCAGGTGATTGTTATGCTCTCAGGGTTCTTTGCAATTATTATCCGAGGTACCCTGCTGGTTGGAGGAGTCACAGATGTTCTGGATATTGCAAGGAATTACTCTAGGATTAACTTTGGGGAGTACGTATATACTTTGAAAAAATAAGTTACGCATATTACTCTGCGGACCAGACACTCTAAAGCTCAGGCAAGATTATCAAAATGGAACCATTAGCACTGCACAATCACTCACGAGATTTTAGAAAGGCAAATTTTGTCTAAAGTTCTCTCACAGCCCTAATGATATTTTCTTTGAGTTCATTGAGTTATCAGGAGTATACTAAACAATGAGCAAACTGCACTGAAAATATATGAGAATTTATATAAGTGCCGGGTGTTCCCCAGTTAAAGGGACAGTATACACCAATTTTCATATAACTGCGTGTAATAGACACTACTATAAAGAATAATATGCACAGATACTGATATTAAAAAAAAAACAGTATAAAACCGTTTAAACTTACTTAGAAGCTTCCAGTTAAGTTCTGTTTAAAGGTTACTGGAACACCCACTGCAAGACCCTTTACACAAACCAAAGCAAGCTAAAGTAGGTATACGTCGGTATTCTCCTAAAACTTTGGGGCTTGCTTAGGAGTCTGAAAATCAGAGCAATGTTATTTAAAAATAAGTAAAACTATCCATTTAAAAAAAAAATATATGGGCTATTTAAATAGATATGCAAAGAAAAAACAAGTGTATAATGTCCCTTTAATATCACTTTCCTCTGTGAGATTCTGCATTCCAAAGAGTTTTATTACTGTTTATAATCTCACTTGGACGTCTAGGCTCCACCATCTTTCTTGGATAATTAATTGATTTCTGCACTTGTGAAGTCTTTGCAAGGATTTTACACTGAGTGTTTAGCCCCTTAATGACCACAGCACTTTTCCATTTTCTGTCCATTTGGGACCAAGGCTATTTTTACATTATTGCAGTGTTTGTGTTTAGCTGTAATTTTCCTCTTGCTCTTTTACTGTACCCACACATATTATATACTGTGTTTCTCGCCATTAAATGGACTTTCTAAAGATACCATTATTTTCATCATATCTTATCATTTACTATAAAAAAATATATAAAATATGAGAAAAAAATGGAAAAAAACACACTTTTTCTAACTTTGTCCCCCAAAATCTGTTACACATATACAACCACCAAAAAACACCCATGCTAAATAGTTTCTAAATTTTGTCCAGAGTTTAGAAATACCCAATGTTTACATGTTCTTTGCTTTTTTTGCAAGTTATAGGGCAATAAATATAAGTTGCACTTTGCTATTTCCAAACCACTTTTTTTCAAAATTAGCGCTAGTTACATTAGAACACTGATATCTTTCAGGAATCCCTGAATATCCATTAACATGTAGATATGTTTTTTTTAGAAGACATCCCAAAGTATTGATCTAGGCCCATTTTGGTATATTTCATGCCACCATTTCACCACCAAATGCGATCAAATAAAGAAAATTGTTCACTTTTTCACAAATATTTTCACAAACTTTAGGATTCTCACTGAAATTATTTACAAACAGCTTGTGCAATTATGGCATAAATGGTTGTAAATTTTTCTCTGGGATCCCCTTTGTTCAGAAACAGCAGACATATATGGCTTTGACGTTGCTTTTTGGTAATTAGAAGGCCGCTAAATGCCACTGCGCACCATGCGTGTATTATGCCCAGCAGGGAAGGGGTTAATAAGGGAGCATGTAGGGAGCTTTTTGGGGTCATTTTAGCTTTAGTGTAGTGTAGTAGACAACCCAAAGTATTGATCTAGGCCCATTTTGGTATATTTCATGCCACCATTTCACCGCCAAATGCGATCAAATAAAGAAAAACGTTAAATTTTTCAAAATATTAGATTTCTCACTGAGATCATTTACAAACATTTTGTGCAATTATGGCACAAATGGTTGTAAATGCTTCTCTGGGGTCTCCTTTGTTAAAAAATAGCAGACATATATGGATTTGGTGTTGCTTTTTGGTAATTAGAAGGACGCTAAATGCCACTGCGCACAACACGTGAATTATGCCCAGCAATGAAGGGGTTAATTAGGTAGCTTGTAGGGAGTTTGCAGGGTTAATTTTAGCTTTAGTGTAGAGATCAGCTTCCCACCTGACACATCAGACCCCCTGATCCCTCCCAAAGAGCTCTCTTTCCTCCCCCACCCCAAAAATTGTCCCCGCCATCTTAAGTACTGGCAGAAAGTCTGCCAGTACTAAAATAAAAGGTATCCTTTTTTTTTATATAGCATATTTACATATGCTGCTGTGTAAGATTCCCCCCCTTAGTCCCCAACCTCCCTGATCCCCCCCAAAACAGCTTTCTAACCCTCCCCCTCTGCCTTATTGGGGGCCATCTTGGGTACTGGCAGCTGTCTGCCAGTACCTAGTTTGCATATAAAAATGTTTTTATTTTTTTTTATTTTTGGTTTTTCTGCAGTGTAGCTTCCCCCCCCCAGACTAATCCCCCACCCCCTCCCAGATCCCTTAGATGAGTTTTATCAGGGATTTTATCCCTCCTTTCTCCCCATAATAAAAAAACAGTTTCTGTAGTGTAAGTGGTTCCCACCCGCTCCCTCCCCGTGCACGCGCCCGCCCACCACCCCCTGTGCACGCGCGCGCACCCGTGCGCGCCCCCGGTGATACCGCCCCCGATCCCGCCCCCCTCTCTGACTAAGAAGCCATAGATGGCCGCCCACCCACCTCCCACTTCAGCTCCCACCCACCAACGAATGCGGCCATCGATGTCCGGTGTAGAGAGGGCCACAGAGCGGCTCTCTCTGCACCGGAGGGGTAAAAAATGTTATTGCAGGATGCCTCAATATCGAGGCATCCTGCAATAACCGGAAAACAGCTGGAAGTGATCAGGATCGCTTCCAGCTGCTTTCCAAACCGAGGACGTGCAGGGTACGTCCTTGGTCGTTAAGTGACTTTTTTAAGAGGACGTACCCTGCACGTCCTCGGTCATTAAGGGGTTAAACAAGCGTTTTATTAGGAAAAAACATGATTTCTTCATCCTTTTTGTAGACAAATACAGTAATTCTGAATCTGTACAAAATGCACATGTCAATAAATATACTAAACATTAGGAAGAGTGACAGCTTAATCAGAGAACTGACATGGCAGGCACAGAAAATTGGTTAAGAAGTCAAACGTGGCCAAACTATCGGCTAGATTACGAGTTTTTCATTATGAGCTGTGCGGTGCTAACGAGCAGTTTTGTCTCACCGCGCCAATAGGATTTTTTCTACCTTAAGGGACGCCATCTTGGATGACGTAATTTAAAGGAACCGTCATTCAGTAAGAAGCCGTCGTTTGAAGAGGATGCTCCGCGCCGGATGTCGTGAAGATGGAGCCGCTCCGTGTCGGATGGATGAAGATAGAATATGCCGTCTGGATGAAGACTTTTGCCCGTCTGGAGGACCACTTCGCCCGACTTGGATGAAGACTGAAAAACACAGACACAATGACACACACACTGCCTTCCCATATACAAAGCACCAATATATTTAAATCAGCTTATAGTACCCATACAAACATACAGTAATGAATCCATATTAGACCATAGACTAATAGTGTATCCACATGCACATCATTTTCTATTTTTGCATGTTAAAGGAATAGTCTAGTCAAAATTAAACTTTCATGATTCAGATAGAGCAGGCAATTTTAAGCAACTTTCTAATTTACTCCTATTAACAATTTTTCTTTGTTCTCATGGTATCTTTATTTGAATGTAAGCTCTTAGGAGCCGGACCATTTTTGGTTCAGAACCTGGGTAATGCGTGCTAATTGCTGGTTACATTTAGACACCAATCAGAAAGAAAAATTGATAATAGGAGTAAATTAGAAAGTTGCTTTATATTGCATGCCCTATCTGAATCATGAAAGTTTAATTTTGACTAGACTATTCCTTTAAGATCCCACATTAATCACCATGCTTGATGCCTTTCCTTACACACCACTTTTGCCAGTTTTGAGCACATCAGACTAGATCTATATCCCTTAGACCCTCGTTAGTGCAAGTTATGAGCTAGAAGCCCCTCTTTGTGTCAGTTTTGAGCACCCATCATACCCCAGATCAGACCCATGCCTCTGCATTCATTTCTTTATCCAAATCTCATAACAATCATCATCTACTGCTGGGAGATTTTCAAGTATCTCAGTGGGGTTTTGTATCCCTGCATCACTTAATATATCTGCACAGTTGATATGTGGGTACTCAGAATACCAATATAAAGAGGTGTTATAGCAACATTGAAATGTAATATGCAAAAGGGGGCAGTAACTAAGTAGATGATTGGTTCTAACCTTACCGCTAAGGAAGGAAAAGTAATAGATCAGAATGTAAGCTTGTCCCTGCCTTTAGAAATGTTGATTAATTGATGAGCCAGATATATTGATTGAGTTAAAGGTGTCCACCATTCCTAGCCTATAACTGTCCCATGATAAAAATGTCAGAAAACACAGGCAATGGGATTGTTGTTGGTGCAGAAAAACATACATCTTGGAGATTATTGAAGAGGTATCCTTAGTAATATGAAGTCCCTCAAATAATTTTAGAAAGGATGTGAAGTAGAGATTCATATATAACTATACAGTGCTCTAGTAACAATGCAGTGATTATATCTCTGTGTTTCCAAAGCTTTGACCCGGACCCCCGTAGGCGTTACACCTTTTGGACTTTCCTCCTGGGGAGCACTCTGCTTTGGCTATCCATGTATGGCATCAACCAAGCACAGGTTCAGCGCTATGTGGCTTGCAAATCAGAGAAGGAGGCCAAACTGTAAGTGACATTTTTTTTAATCTGATTTATGTTTAACTGTTTATAATTTGTTGTCTGATTTCTTGGATGGATATATTACTGTAATTCCCTAACATTTCCAATTAAAGGGACAGTATACACCAATTGTCATATAACTGCATGTAAAAGACTCGACTATAAAGAAGAATATGCACAGATACTGATCTAAAAATCCAGTATAAAACCTTTTAAAAACTCACTCAGAAGTTCCAGGTTTAGCACTTGATGAGATTAGCTTGAATACCCAGTGAAAAGAGGCTGGGAGAAGATACTCTTCTACCCCCCCCCCCCCTTCCCTGCAAATTAAAAAACAAATTGTACAAACAGGAGCCAGCGGTGGTCTGTAAACATGTGTATACATCTGATACTTTGGGGCTTAGTTAGGAGTCTGAAAATCAGCACAATGTTATTAAAAAAATAATCAAATCTATACATTGTTACAAAAACACTCTCAGATGGGAAATATACTGTAAATGGATCATCTATAAAACATTAATGCAAATAAATATCTAGTATACAATCAGAGGCGTAACTAGAAACCACAGGGCTTTGCACTTATTGCTTATAAATATTGCTCACAAGATGGACACTCAATTTAACGCACTTACTGAGGCTTTAAAGTGCAGCTCCCAGACTACGGAAGTCAAGTTGTCCACTAACCCGAGATCTGCTATTGATCCCCTATTCACAGGTCAATCAGAATTATTGCAATTTGTACTACCTACGGAAGAGAAATCAGGAACGTACCTAAATTTCACTACAAGGTATGGGAGCATGGATAAGACACCATCTTTAGCCAGATCATTGTCTCCAGGCAAAGTAGAGAAGATACCCTTGGTACTTACCTTGAGTTGTAGGGGGGAGCAGCGCCCTGCTGAGCGGACCTCAGCATTAGCACAACTCAGCTTGTTACTTCACCCAGATGAGGAAATACATCTGTTGTCTCTGGCCTCGCATTGGGGAGGTGCGCCTGGCTGCTGTGACCAATCTCCGGAATCACTGCACCTCTCCTCGCTCTTGGAGATGGAGCTGGCTGTTCAGTCTATAATCCCATCCGGAGCCGCACTTAGCTCCTCAAATCGTAGGCTAGGCTCACTCCTAATCAACTTGCAGAACACTCAGCATGGAGTTCCCTGCGGACATAGATCGGGAATTGGCTGACTATTGTGTTACCTAGGTCATGTAGATCCCAGTACGTTCAAGTGTTTTGCTGATGGCGTTTTTTCGATTTTGTATATTTTGAAGGCTTGACGTTAATTAAGTATCAGCTTGTGGTCTCATATGCTATACTTTATTTTACATCACATTCATGTTCATACCTATATTTCACCACCTCAGTTCAACCCCTCAATACTCCATAATTGCCTACACTGCATCTTAGGCCTATTATGTTTAATCAATGCTTAAGAAGGCAGAGAATTCCCCTGCTGGGATCTCCCACTACATTAGGATTGTAAATTCCGTCAATACCTGGTTTAACCACTGTAGCTCTTCATCTTCAGCCTCCTAACACTACGCAGTTTTATTGCACTGGTCTTTCTAACTCCCTAAAACATTATTATATTACCGCTAACTAATGTTGTATTGATTTTTGTATATTGGTGTGTGAGCTCTAAAAACCATTAGGAATACTACCGTAGCCTCCTGCATATTTTAACACCATTTTCTTGTTTTATGATAGCTTGCTAAAAGTCTTATGATTATACTGTATAGACTGCTGTGACTACTAAAGAGCATGGCTTTGCTTATGCATATAGGTACATGTATATAACTAATTGCTGTTAGTTGGTTGTGTTCTATTTCCTCCGTTCCTCCCCTTGGTGTGTCGTGGGTCCGGACTATGCAGAGGCATTGCAATTATATTGCTTTTCACTCTTATTTACTATATACTTTGGGGTCCAGAAGTGGCCCCTCCGCACTATATATTTAATCAATTGACCTATATCATTTCTATATTCCTATATTTTATCATTGCTTTTTCGGATTTGGATCCCCTATATAACATGGCGGATACATAACAAAAACTGGAGATTTCATGTTTATTACCCGTCTATAGAATCACTTTCAAGTTTTTAATGGATATGGGTTTGTGCATTAATATTTAAACTACTCATACCAGTTTGTGTTTTATTCATATCTTGTCACTACTGGGGGTTTTTAAGCCACATATTTTATAATCCCAACCCTACCTCCCAGTATTCTATACCCATGTTAAGCTCATCCTAGTAGTCTTTCACTACCCTATCCTTAATTCTACATATCACATTTTTTTTTACCTCATTTACATTCTAGTTTGTTCATATAAAGCCATATACACCTGTAGCCTCCCTTCCCTCACAATTATAGTTTATTTGCCTCCCTTCCATATCCACTCTCTATGCTTCCTTCCAGATGACATATTCTCTATATTACAATTGGCTAACATTCATCCAGCCTCATTTTATCACTCTTTACATCTAGGCGCTATTCACTCCCAAAGTGAGCGGCTCCGTATAATACTACCCGCCATAGTCATATAACCTATGCCGCACATTTATACTATTACAGATTAAAATGACCACGCTCTTAGGCAACCATGACACACATATTCCATTTTGCGAAATTATCCCTTTAAGCTTTAATACCCATATGTTTTTATAATCTCTGTTCTAATTTTTATACCCCAGGCAATAACTTAGAATATTACACACTGTAGATATATATCTTACGGCTAGAATAATGGAGAGTTGTGTTTGTACATTTGACACCGCTTTGCCCATCCCATTAAGTTCATAATGAGTCCAATAGAGATTCTACTAATCCACATCATAATAACACCACTGTGCCCATAAAACACCCGGACACGTCCCCTCCTCCCTTAACTTTAAAGCAGCTTTGGTCTGCTGACTCGCCCTATCCCTTATAAATAGGCCCAAGAGGGGCTTCCTAGTAACTACCATTCACTATTCATTTACCACTTCACCTGACCCTTTAGAGGTCAGTAATGTAGTTACCTCATTTATGTTACCCTTAAAGGGCCATAATACCCAAATGTTTAAACACTTGAAAGTGCTGCAGCATAGCTGTAAAAAGCTGACTAGAAAATATCACCTGAACATCTCTATGTAAAAAAGAAATATATTTTACCTCAAAAGTTCCTCAGTAGCCACATCCCATTGTAAAGGACTTCTAAGCAGCAAATCAGTATGTCTGTCCCAGGACAGCCGAAGGGATGAGCCTCGTGCACTCTCATGTTATTTCCCTATTCAGTGTAAGGAAGTTTACAATGAAATCTCATGAGAGTTAAGACTAATCTCATGAGATCACAGTAAAAGAGTTCATGACCTCAGCACTGCTGATTGGCTGCTGTTCATTTCTTCTTCTTTTTTTTATTTACCTGCAGCTGGGCAGCAGCTGAGTATAACTTTTTACACAGAACTTACTCTGCTGAGCTGAGGAAATTGTTAGGTAAAATATCTTCCTTTTTTACATAGAGATGCTCAGGTGATATTTTCCTGTCAGCTTTTTACAGTTATACTGCATCCGTTTCAAGTGATTTAGCATATGAGTATTATGTCCCTTTAAGAAAAAAGAGGTTCCATTTAAATGTACTGCATCTCATCATTGACGCTTGATTGCATACGCTTGCATGTTTCATATTAATATGTATGTATAATTCGCAAGCTATTCTTTGTACGCAGCAACTTTTGAAACAAGGCAATATTTTGGCCTGACAATATTTTGTATACTCATACATTTGTTGGCATTATATGAAAACCTCAATAAAAAATGTTATTTAAAAAAAAAATGCATGTTCTCTTTGAATCATGTCCCTTTTTAGCAATGTTTAAGTGCACTAGAAAATGTTTTGAGTATTAAGTCCCTTTAAGCAAGTGAGCACTGTCAATATTAGGTTAAACAGCTTTAATGTAAAAATATATTCTAATGTGTGTAATTACTGATTGTTTGCCTGCCTGATAGAAAATGTTTGATGTATCATTTAAGGGGTCATTGAAAATAAAATGAACTACAGGCATGTATTTATTCACTTCTGTTCTTCATTCATATTAAAACTTGCAGCCAATTTTCTTAGTTCTCTTGGTATCTTTTGTTGAAGACCATACCTAAGTATACAGCAATGCACTGTGGAGAGCTAGCTGGGAATTGTTGGCTGCATATATATATGCCTGTTGTCTTTGGCTCTTCTGATGTAATCAGCTAGCTTTCAGTAGAGCAGTGCTGCTCCTGAGCCTACCTAGGTGTTTACTCTTAAATGAAGGATACCAAGAGAACAAAGACAATATGATATAATAGAAGGTAATAGGAGAGTTGTTTCAAATTGAATACTCTATCAGAATCATGAAAGTTTAATTTTTTCTTTACTGTCCCTTTAAACCAATTTATTGTTCTCTTTTCTCTCTTTTCACAGAGCCATTCTTGTGAATCAAGTGGCTCTTTGCATCATTGTATTAAGCGCAGTCATCTGTGGAATTGTGATGTTCACATTTTACCACCTCTGCGACCCTCTTCAAGCTGGATATATCTCTGCTCCAGATCAAGTAAGGACCAAGCCTATATTCCATATCTCACTTAGGCCTAGCTTCTATTGATGTGGTAAATTGTGGAAACTGGTGATAAAAACATTCATCGCCATTAGTCTATGGAGATTGTTTTATGTTACCATCAGTTTCCACACTTAACCAGCTGAATGGAAATTAGGCCAAAGTCTATGAAGAAGAAATGTTTTGTTACCACCAAGTTTGGGCTACTTGCCATTGAGATGGTAAAGTTTGGAAACTGATGGTAACATAAAAAATCTCCATAGGCTTTAATGGAGATAAATATTTTTACCACAAGTTTCCAAACTTTACCACCTTAATGGAAACTAGACCTTTGTCTAGTAAAATAATTTAATATAATTTCAGCAACATAACAATAGGAAATATGTAATTAGAAAGTTTATATCTTCATAAATATAGGTTTGTTTTTAGCTTTGATAAAATGGATAAACTGCCTAACCTTATATAAGGATATATAGGATAGTACAATTTAGCTATGTGGAGTTATAACAAAAAGTTGGGTTAGTGAAGGTGTCTATTAATTGGCAGATTTATAGGTGACATGGCCCAGTAGAGTTATAAGTAGATAATATAGAAAAATAGCATAAATATCAGGGACAAGGGTTATATGGAAGTTTATATGGACAGATTGAAGAAGTTATAGGGAGGGTTAAATGGAAAAAGGAGTGATTATTTAGAAATATAAATAGTTCAACAGGAGCTAAAAAATATATTTACAGCTTTAAAATAATTATGCAATAAAAGGGACTTATCATCTATACATAACCATTTTATTGAAAATGTGTATTTGGGATAAAATTATAATGTGTTTTCCTCAGCTTAAAGGGACATGAAACCCAACATTTTTATTTCATAATTCAGGTAGAGAATACAATTTAAAAAAAAAGATTCCAATTTACTTCTATTATAATATTTGCTTCGTTCTCATGTTGTTCTTTTTTGAAGAGATATCTATATAGGTAACACGCAAATGTCTGTAGCACTACATGACAGGAAATAGTGCTCTTGCTAATGTATAACATTGTTGCAAAACTGCTGTCATATAGTGCTGCAGACACGTGCACACTCCTTCCATAGAAGTAAAATGGAAATTTGTTTAAAATTGTATGCTCTATCTAAATCATAAAATAAACTTTTTGCATTGTATGCCCCTTTAATTTGCACCCTTAAATATTGAAATTAATCCATGACATCAAGCTATGGCCTAATTCCCATTGAGTGGATGTTTGGAAACTGATGGTAGCATAAAAAATCACCATAGTCAATGGAGATTCTTCTTGAGCTATGTAACTGAATCAGCTGCTTATTTGTGGGCATTTAAACTAAATAAGAAGCTTGTGAATTCATGTACTGTGATGATTTTTCACTTGTTTTCCTCTTATTTGTCTTTGTACGTTAAGTGTACCTGTAAAATTTCAACTCTTGTTCATTTGTTCCAAAAAAATCACTAAAAATATTTAATTTAAAAAAAAAAAAATCACCATAGACTTTGGCCTAGTTTCCATTGATGTGGTAAATTGTGGAAACTGGTGATAAAATCATTTATCTCCATTAAAGTCTATTTGTTATGTTACCACCAGTTTTCAAACTTTACCACCTCAATGGAAACTAGGCCATATACAATAGTTGGTATATTTCTAAAGAAATGGGAGAGATACCGGTTTTGTAGGAAGCTATATCTTTGCAGGTCTATAAACATCAGTTAATACGGTAAATATAGCTTGTAAGCAGAGATTCCACACACACAAAAAAACACCTACGAATATTGCATATTTGGGTACAAATAAAACAACTTATCGTGGGTAAAATGTATAAAGATTGCGTGTGAACAAGTTCTCAAGTAGAAAACCTGTCAGACTGCAATCGCCACTTGCAAAACAACATTGCATGGCAAAATGTAACATTGATCAAGAGCACTTTTGGGATGTGCTGCCCCTGTTCTTACACAACCAATTGCACAAGAGCAGGGCATGTTGCTAACCCTGGACCAGCAGAGAGGCTAAAAGAAGCCGTTTCTGATTTTTAGATTTTTGGTTGAAGTCTCGCTGCTTCACTGTGAATGCAGCTATATAAATATAAATCTCCCCCATAGTGTTAAATGTTCATTGCTGACAACATCTACCTGCATATACAACAGGTAATGTATGTTATTGTTAAATTGTTTCTGAGGTATATAGCAAATATATAGATGAGAAGAAAAATATTTCTGCCTGGTTTGTTGTGTAGTTAAAGGGCAGGCACTGTGAATGCATGATACTTTTTAATGTTTCATTGGTGTCTTACAATAAAAACGTTCTTCACTTTCTCCACATAAATACTGTCGTTTTAAGAAATGTACTGCCCCATATCAGGTTTTCTGAGTGTCATTTGCACTCATCAGCAGTATCTGAGAATAATGAGGCAAAAAACAATAGGTAACAGAGTCTGGGAACTAGTAGGGTGAGTATGAGATTTATAAGAAGAGATATGCTGTGGCATAATAAGCACTGTGTTTAGTCAGTAGTTGGAAGTGAAAAGTCCAAACACCATATGGAAGCAGTCAGAAAATAGTTTTCTCATGAAAAGGAACACCACTCTTGAATTCTTTAAGTGCAAAGCTACTTGGAAATTGCATGATAACCTTGCACTGCATAAAGACATGAAGTAAATGCGCCCCTGGACTTGTGCTCCCTATATCAAAGCAGATGCATACAAGCCAACATTTTCTGGAGGCTTTCTGAGACCAGGATGTAAGGGGGCTTGTGGGTAGTGACCCACAGGTGTTTGGTGGGCAGACTCATGGTGGAAAGGGCAGGACACTAGTGTGCTCTAGACAAGATGGGGATTGGGTGGAGTTGGGGTCTGTCATTTACAGAGTTAAGGCAGTCGCTAATGCCCTGACAGGGAGATGCAGGAGGGACAGCAAGCAAACCTCCCAACTCATGGCAATCCGGCTAAAACCGTGAAGGTTGGGAATCCTGCATAAGTACCCACTTAAAGGGATATGAAACCCAATTTTTTTCTTTCATGATTCAGAGCATGGGATTTTAAACAACTTTCTAATTTACTTGTGTTATCAATTTTTTTTTGTTCTTTGCTATCATTTCTTGAAAAGCAGGGATGTAAGCTTAGGTGCCTGCCCATTTCTGAAGCACTATATGGCAGCAGTTTTGCAAGAATGGTATCCAATTGCAAGAGCACTAGAGGGCAGTACTATTTCCTGCCATGTAAAGCTCCAGATGCCTACCTAGGTAGCTTTTCAACACAGAATACCACGGGAACAAAGAAAATTTGATAATAGAAGAAAATTGGAAACTTTTTTTTAAATTGCATACTCTGAACCCCCCAAAAAATGGGTTTCATATCCCTTTAAGTCACTCTTCTTGAGACACTATTTTCAAAATGATGTGCAGCTCACATATAAAACAAACAGCTCTGCACATATTGCAACTAAAATTATTATGCTCAGGGGATCTTGTGTCTTTGTACATCTGAAAACAATGTCTGCGGACAAACATACATGCACAACTATTCTTAGAAATGGAATAAACCCCTGTATCTCTCTTCACACAATAATATAAAATGATAAAAGCTCATGGCCCCAATTTATCAAGGTCTGTCGGACCTGATCCGACAGTGCGGATCAGGTCCGACAGACCTCGCTGAATACGGCGAGCAATACGCTCGCCGTATTCAGCATTGCACCAGTAGCTCACAAGAGCTGCTGGTGCAACGCCGCCCCCTGCAGACTCGCGGCAAATAGGCCGCCAGCAGGGGGGTGTTAATCAACCCGATCGTACTCGATCGGGTTGATTTCCGGTGATGTCTGTCCGCCTGCTCAGAGCAGGCGGACAGGTTATGGAGCAGCGGTCTTTGTGACGGCTGCTACATAACTACTGTTTCTGGCGAGTCTGCAAGCTCACCAGAAACGCGGGGCATCAAGCTCCATTCGGAGCTTGATAAATATGCCCCTATATTTTTTTTTTTTTACAAAAACTATTCATTATAAAGTCTTTAAATTTGGAGAAAAAAAGAAAACTCAAATTTGAATAGAACAGGGGTACATTTAAAATATAGTTCTAAACACTGTTATGCAATTTATTACATAAATGCTTCATGTAAAGGTTATCAATGATTTTGTGATAACATTTAGCATTCCCAAGACCTGACACTAATACAGCAGTAGGACATGTGACGCAGACCATTCATTACTCAAGTGATGTTACTCCTGACAGAGTATCCTAGAGGAACATTGTTGGCAAAGGATAGGGAAACTAAGGCCTAGATTTAGAGTTTGGCGGTAGCCGTCAAAACCAGCGTTAGAGACTCTTAACGATGGTTTTAGGCTACCGCCGGTATTTGGAGTCAGTCAGGAAAGGGTCTAACGCTCACTTTCCAGCCGCGACTTTTCCATACCGCAGATCCCCTTACGTCAATTGCGTATCCTATCTTTTCAATGGGATCTTTCTAACTCCGGTATTTAGAGTCATGGCTGAAGTGAGTGTTAGAAATCTAACGACAAAACTCCAGCCACAGAAAAAAGTCAGTAGTTAAGAGCTTTCTGGGCTAACGCCGGTTTATAAAGCTCTTAACTACTGTGCTCAAAAGTACACTAACACCCATAAACTACCTATGTACCCCTAAACCGAGGCCCCCCCACATCCCCGCCACTCGATTAAATTTTTTTAACCCCTAATCTGCCGACCGCCACATACGTTATACTTATGTACCCCTAATCTGCTGCCCCTAACACCGCCGACCCCTATATTATATTTATTAACCCCTAACCTGCCCCCCACCACGTCGCCGACAGCTACCTACAATAATTAACCCCTAATCTGCCGACCGCGAAGCGCCGCCAGCTACATTATAGCTATGTACCCCTAATCTGCTGCCCCTAACACCGCCGACCCCTATATTATATTTATTAACCCCTAATCTGCCCCCCTCAACGTCGCCTCCACCTGCCTACACTTATTAACTCCTAATCTGCCGAGCGGATCTCACCGCTATTATAATAAAGTTATTAACCCCTAATCCGCCTCACTCCCGCCTCAATAACCCTATAATAAATAGTATTAACCCCTAATCTGCCCTCCCTAACATCGCCGACACCTAACTTCAAGTATTAACCCCTAATCTGCCGATCGGAGCTCACCGCTACTCTAATAAATTTTTTAACCCCTAAAGCTAATTTTAAACCTAACCCTAACACCCCCCTAAGTTAAATATTTTATTCTAACTAAATAAATTAACACTTATTAAATAAATTATTCCTATTTAAATCTAAAAATACTTACCTGTAAAATAAACCCTAATATAGCTACAATATAAATTATAATTATATTGTAGCTATTTTAGGATTAAATAGAATGCAAGCTCAATCTGATTGGCTGATTGGATCAGCCAATCGGATTGAACTTGATTCTGATTGGCTGATTCCATAAACCAATCAGAATATTCCTACCTTAATTCCGATTGGCTGATAGAATCCTATCAGCCAATCGGAATTCGAGGGACACCATCTTGGATGACGTCATTTAAAGGAACCGTCATTCGGCGAGTAGGCGTCGGTTGAAGAGAATGTTCCGCGTCGGCTTGGAAGAAGATGGCTCTGCTCCGCTCCAGAAGAAAGAAGATTGAAGATGCGGCTTGATAGAAGACTTCATCCCGATGATGGACTTCCGACTTCAGCCCGATGATGGATTTCTTCAGCCGCCGCTTGGATCCAGACTTCAGCCCGAGGATGGACGTCACTCTTCAGCCCCCCGCTTGGGCTTGGATCAACACTTCCGAGGACCGATCGGTGAACCTGGTATGGTGAAGATAAGGTAGGAAGATCTTCAGGGGCTTAGTGTTAGGTTTATTTAAGGGGGGGTTGGGTTAGATTAGGGGTATGTGGGTGGTGGGTTGTAATGTTGAGGGGGGTATTGAATGTTTTTTTTACAGGCAAAAGAGCTGAATTCTTTGGGGCATGCCCCGCAAAGGGCCCTGTTCAGGGCTGGTAAGGTAAAAGAGCTTTGAACTTATTTAATTTAGAATAGGGTAGGGCATTTTTTTATTTTGGGTGGCTTTGTTATTTTATTAGGGGGCTTAGAGTAGGTGTGATTAGTTTAAAATTGTTGTAATATTTTTCTAATGTTTGTAAATATTTTTTTATTTTTTGTAACTTAGTTCTTTTTTATTTTTTGTACTTTAGTTAGTTTATTTCATTGTATTTATTTGTAGATATTGTATTTAATTAATTTATTGATAGTGTAGCGTTAGGTGTAATTGTAGGTATTTTATTTAATTAATTTATTGATAGTGTAGTGTTAGGTTTAATTGTAACTTAGGTTAGGATTTATTTTACAGGTAATTTTGTAATTATTTTAACTATTTTAGCTATTAAATAGTTCTTAACTATTTAATAGCTATTGTACCTGGTTAAAATAAATACAAAGTTACCTGTAAAATAAATATAAATCCTAAAATAGCTATAATATAATTATAATTTATATTGTAGCTATATTAGGATTTATTTTACAGGTAAGCATTTAGCTTTAAATAGGAATAATTTATTTAATAAGAATTAATTTCGTTAGATTTAAATTATATTTAACTTAGGGGGGTGTTAGTGTTAGGGTTAGACTTGAGGGGTTAATACATTTATTAGAATAGCGGTGAGCTCCAGTCGGCAGATTAGGGGTTAATGTTTGAAGTTAGGTGTTGGCGATGTTAGGGAGGGCAGATTAGGGGTTAATACTATTTATTATAGGGTTAGTGGGGCAGATTAGGGGTTAATAACTTTATTATAATAGCGGTGCGGTCCGCTCGGCAGATTAGGGGTTAATAAGTGTAGGCAGGTGGAGGCAACGTTGTGGGGGGGCAGATTAGGGGTTAATAAATATAATATAGGGGTCGGCGGTGGTAGGGGCAGCAGATTAGGGGTACATAGGTATAATGTAGGTAGCGGCAGTATACGGAGCGGCAGATTAGGGGTTAATAATAATATGCAGATGTCAGCGATAGCGGGGGCGGCAGAATAGGGGTTAATAAGTGTAAGGTTAGGGGTGTTTAGACTCGGGGTACATGTTAGAGTGTTAGGTGCAGACGTAGGAAGTGTTTCCCCATAGCAAACAATGGGGCTGCGTTAGGAGCTGAACGCGGCTTTTTTGCAGGTGTTAGGTTTTTTTTCAGCTCAAACAGCCCCATTGTTTTCTATGGGGGAATCATGCACGAGCACGTTTTTGAAGATGGCCGCGTCCGTAAGCACAGCTGGTATTGAGAGTTGAAGTTGCGTTAAATATGCTCTACGCTCCTTTTTTGGAGTCTAACGCAGCCATTCTGTGAACTCTCAATACCAGAGGTATTTAAAAGGTGCGGCCAGAAAAAAGCACGCTTAGCTAACGCACCCCTTTGGCCGCAAAACTCTAAATCTAGGCGTAAGGCTGTCATGCATCTACTGCCTATGAGATAAAGAGACAGTAGAGTCAAAATTAAGCATGTATGATTCAGACAGAGCATGCAATTTTAAACATCTTGTACTTGTATTATCAAATTTGCTTTGTTCTCTTGGTATTTTTTGTTGAAAAGCATAGCTCCCAGCAGTGCATTGATTCTCATTCAACAAACGATTCCAAAAGAATGAAGCAAATTTGATAATAGAAGTAATTTGTTTAATATTGTAGGCTCTATCTGAATCATAAAAGAAAAATTTTGAGTTTCATGTCCCTTTTAAAATGTCAAACAAGGGTATGGAAATGAGCAGAATTTGTTTCTTGCAGTGCAAATGATTGGTCTATTTTGGTAGAACAGTAGAAAGGTAGAACAGGCTGCTATTCGTTAACGCATACGGCAAGTAATGTTACAGGTGAATGCATCCATGGAATGAAACAATATTCAGAAACACAGTTTCTAATAATTAGAAAGATTACATCTGTAGAAAAAAAAACAACCTCAAAAAACAGAGCGCCCTAGGTATGGATTTAAAAGATTTTTTAGATATGAGAGCCTATAAAATTAGCATAATCACCCTTTTCTGCTGCATTATAGTTAAAAAACAAACAATCTTTATTGATCTGTAAATATCTAGTTAGTTTTAGTCAGCTACATTCACCTCTATCCAACCTTTAGCTCTGCAAAATACCTGTATAAATGATATGTATTCACTGTATACCCTTGAGGAAGAATCTACTTTGTACTTCGTTTTAACTAAAGTTTTTTACCTCTTCTTTTAAAACCCCTAATATTCTTTTGTAATGTCTGTAGCTGCAACTTCAATAATCTATAACTCAGTCTTGTACTACAGAAATGCCTTACACTGTATTACAGTGAGCAAACAGGTTCAAGCATTAAAGGGACATTAAACACTTTGAGATGGTAATATAAAATGATAAATCGCATATAGAAAAAAAAACTCTGCAATATACTTTCATAATTTATTTTGTCCTCTTTTCTTTTAATTCCATTCTGAAATTGTGAGCTTTTCAGTTCCTGTTAGAAATGGAAGTGCAGTGCAGAACACTGTTATATTCCACACAGCCATTGGCTGTACACTCTAGTGAACTATTTATAACTGTCCCTAATTGGCCACAGCAGAGAAGGTAACCTAAGTTACAACATGGCAGCTCCAATTGTTTTATAGAAACAAAAACTTTAAATATTGACAAAATAAGTGTAAACAACTAATGAAACTTTAAAAAATACATCTACATGTTTTTCTTAGACTAATCTTTTCTTGGAATGTATCATTCTATCTAGCATTTATTTAGGGCTAGATTACTTGTGAGGCACATATGGTTTTGCACAAGTGATATTGTTTTTTCGCGAGACTTTTTAATTGCGCTGATAATACTAGTAGAGTGAAATCACAATTTAGCGCAATCGCCATTTACGCTTTAATCCTTACCGCGATCTCAGAACTGTGGGTAACTGTTTTGCAAAAAAGTTGCACAAAACACTTCAAAAATACATTACAAAGTACAGTTACACTCATATTAACACTGTCTAATAAAAAATATTTTATAAAAATATTGCATAAAAACGTGATAAGGTCTCATACATATGAAATCTCGGGTGTTAGAAAAAAAAAAGCAAAAGGGCTTTAACATTGAGATACATACAGATACATTGCTAAATATGTATGTGTGTGTGTATATATATATATATATATATATATATATATATATATATATATATATATATATATATATAATATGTATGTGTGTGTACATATATATTAATTAAATATGTGTATATATGTATTGACAGACATATATACACATAAATATACAGTATATGTACACACATACACACACATATATATATATATACACATAGTGTGTGTGTGCATTAGAGCCCTTTGTCATTAAGTAGAGGAAAATATTATAAAAACAGAATTTATGCTTACCTGATAAATTACTTTCTCCAACGGTGTGTCCGGTCCACGGCGTCATCCATAACTTGTGGGAATATTCTCCTCCCCAACAGGAAATGGCAAAGAGCACAGCAAAAGCTGTCCATATAGTCCCTCCCAGGCTCCGCCCCCCCAGTCATTCGACCGACTGACAGGAGAAAAAAAGGAGAAACTATAGGGTGCCGTGGTGACTGTAGTTAAAAGAAATTTATCAAACCTGATTAAAAAACCAGGGCGGGCCGTGGACCGGACACACCGTTGGAGAAAGTAATTTATCAGGTAAGCATAAATTCTGTTTTCTCCAACATTGGTGTGTCCGGTCCACGGCGTCATCCATAACTTGTGGGAACCAATACCAAAGCTTTAGGACACAGATGAAGGGAGGGAGCCAATCAGGTTACCTAAACAGAAGGCACCACGGCTTGCAAAACCTTTCTCCAAAAAATAGCCTCCGAAGAAACAAAAGTATCAAATTTGTAGAATTTGGCAAAAGTGTGCAGAGAAGACCAAGTCGCTGCCTTACATATCTGATCAACAGAAGCCTCGTTCTTGAAGGCCCATGAGGAAGCCACAGCCCTAGTAGAGTGAGCTGTGATTCGTTCAGGAGGCTGCCGTCCGGCAGTCTCGTAAGCCAATCGGATGATGCTTTTCAGCCAAAAGGAAAGAGAGGTAGCAGTAGCTTTTTGACCTCTCCTCTTGCCAGAATAAACGACAAACAGAGAAGACGTTTGTCTGAAATCTTTTGTTGCTTCTAAATAGAACTTTAAAGCATGGACTACATCTAAATTGTGTAACAAACGTTCCTTCTTTGAAACTGGATTCGGGCACAAAGAAGGCACAACTATTTCCTGGTTAATATTCTTGTTGGAAACAACTTTTGGAAGGAAACCAGGTTTAGTACGTAAAACAACCTTATCTGAATGAAACACCAGATAGGGTGGATTACACTGCAGAGCAGATAATTCAGAAACTCTTCTCGCAGAAGAAATAGCAACCAAAAACAGAACTTTCCAAGATAACAACTTGATATCTATGGAGTGTAAGGGTTCAAACGGAACCCCTTGAAGAACTGAAAGAACTAAATTTAGACTCCAGGGAGGAGTCATGGGTCTGTAAACAGGCTTGATCCTGACCAAAGCCTGAACAAAAGCTTGAACATCTGGCACAGCTGCCAGTCGTTTGTGTAACAAGACAGATAAAGCAGAAATCTGTCCTTTTAGAGAACTCGCTGATAATCCCTTATCCAAACCTTCTTGGAGAAAGGAAAGGATCCTAGGAATTTTAACCTTACTCCATGAGAATCCCTTGGATTCACACCAACAGATATATGTTTTCCATATTTTATGGTAAATCTTTCTAGTCACAGGTTTTCTGGCTTGTACCAGAGTATCTATCACAGAATCCGAAAACCCACGCTTAGATAACATCAAGCGTTCAATTTCCAAGCCGTCAGCTAGAGAGAAACTAGATTTCGATGTTTGAATGGACCTTGTACTAGAAGATCCTGTCTCAAAGGTAGATTCCATGGTGGAGCCGATGACATAGTCACCAGGTCTGCATACCAAGTCCTGTGTGGCCACGCAGGAGCTATCAAAATCACCGAGGCCTTCTCCTGTTTGATCCTGGCTACCAGCCTGGGAATGAGAGGGAACGGTGGAAACGCATAAGCTAGGTTGAAGGTCCAAGGCGCCACTAATGCATCCACTAGAGTCACCTTGGGATCTCTGGATCTGGACCCGTAGCAAGGAACCTTGAAGTTCTGACGAGACGCCATCAGATCCATGTCTGGAATGCCCCATAATTGGGTCAATTGGGCAAATACCTCCAGGTGGAGTTCCCACTCCCCCGGATGGAAGGTCTGACGACTCAGATAATCCGCCTCCCAGTTTTCCACTCCTGGGATGTGGATCGCGGATAGGTGGCAGGAGTGATCCTCCGCCCATTTGATGATTTTGGTCACCTCTCTCATCGCCAGGGAACTCCTTGTTCCCCCCTGATGATTGATGTAAGCAACAGTCGTCATGTTGTCTGATTGGAATCTTATGAATCTGGCCTTTGCTAGTTGAGGCCAAGCCCTGAGAGCATTGAATATCGCTCTCAGTTCCAGAATGTTTATCGGGAGAAGAGACTCTTCCCTGGACCATAGACCCTGAGCTTTCAGGGAATCCCAGACTGCGCCCCAGCCTAATAGACTGGCGTCGGTCGTGACGACGACCCACTCTGGTCTGCGGAAGCTCATTCCCTGGGACAGGTGATCCTGGGTCAGCCACCAACGGAGTGAGTCTCTGGTCTTCTGATCTACTTGAATCACTGGAGACAAGTCTGTATAGTCCCCATTCCACTGTTTGAGCATGCACAGTTGTAATGGTCTTAAATGAATTTGCGCAAAAGGAACTATGTCCATTGCTGCAACTATCAACCCTACTACTTCCATGCACTGAGCTATGGAAGGCCGTGGAACAGAGTGAAGAACTTGACAAGCGTTTAGAAGCTTTGACTTTCTGACATCTGTCAGGAAAATCTTAATTTCTAAAGAATCTATTATTGTCCCCAAGAAGGGAACTCTTGTTGATGGAGACAGGGTACTTTTTTCTATGTTCACCTTCCACCCGTGAGATCTGAGAAAGGCCAGAACGATGTCTGTGTGAGCCTTTGCCTTTGAAAGAGACGACGCTTGTATTAGAATGTCGTCCAAGTAAGGTGCCACTGCAATGCCCCTTGGTCTTAGAACCACTAGAAGGGACCCGAGTACCTTTGTGAAAATCCTTGGAGCAGTGGCTAGCCCGAATGGGAGAGCTACAAACTGGTAATGTTTGTCCAGAAAGGCGAACCTTAGGAACTGATGATGATCTTTGTGGATAGGAATATGTAGATACGCATCCTTTAGATCCACGGTAGTCATAAATTTACCCTCCTGGATTGTAGGTAGAATCGTTCGAATAGTTTCCATTTTGAACGATGGCACTCTGAGAAATTTGTTTAGAATCTTTAAATCCAGAATTGGTCTGAAGGTTCCCTCTTTTTTGGGAACTACGAACAGATTTGAGTAAAATCCCATTCCTTGTTCCGTCATTGGAACTGGGTGTATCACTCCCATCTGTAACAGGTCTTCTACACAATGTAAGAATGCCTGTCTCTTTATTTGGTTTGAAGATAAATGAGAGATGTGGAACCTTCCCCTTGGGGGTAGTTCCTTGAATTCTAGAAGATAACCCTGAGAGACTATTTCTAGTGCCCAGGGATCCTGAACATCTCTTGCCCAGGCCTGAGCAAAGAGAGAGAGTCTGCCCCCTACTAGATCCGGTCCCGGATCGGGGGCTACCCCTTCATGCTGTCTTGGTAGCAGCAGCAGGTTTCTTGGCCTGTTTACCCTTGTTCCAGCCTTGCATCGGTTTCCAAGCTGGTTTGGTCTGGGAAGCATTACCCTCTTGTCTAGAGGCTGCAGAGTTGGAGGCCGGTCCATTCCTGAAATTGCGAAAGGAACGAAAATTGGACTTATTCTTAGCCTTGAAAGGCCTATCTTGTGGGAGGGGATGGCCCTTACCCCCAGTGATATCTGAAATAATCTCTTTCAATTCTGGCCCAAAGAGGGTCTTACCTTTGAAAGGGATATTAAGCAATTTTGTCTTGGAAGATACATCCGCTGACCAAGATTTTAGCCAGAGCGCTCTGCGCGCCACAATTGCAAACCCTGAATTTTTCGCCGCTAATCTAGCTAACTGCAAAGCGGCATCTAAAATAAAGGAATTAGCTAACTTAAGTGCGTGAATTCTGTCCATAACCTCCTCATACGGAGTCTCTCTACTGAGCGACTTTTCTAGTTCTTAGAACCAGGACCACGCTGCTGTAGTGACAGGAATAATACACGAAATAGGTTGAAGGAGGTAACCTTGCTGTACAAAAATCTTTTTAAGCAAACCCTCCAATTTTTTATCCATAGGATCTTTGAAAGCACAATTGTCCTAAATAGGAATGGTCGTGCGTTTGGCTAGTGTAGAAACTGCCCCCTCGACCTTAGGGACTGTTTGCCATAAGTCCTTTCTGGGGTCAACCATAGGAAATAATTTCTTAAATATAGGAGGAGGGACAAAAGGTATGCCAGGCTTCTCCCACTCCTTATTCACTATGTCCGCCACCCGCTTGGGTATTGGAAAAGCGTTGGGGTGCACCGGGACCTCTAGGAACTTGTCCATCTTGCACAATTTTTCTGGGATGACCAAGTTGTCACAATCATCCAGAGTAGATAGCACCTCCTTACCTTAAGCAGTGCGCGGAGATGCTCTAATTTAAATATAAATGTCACAACATCAGGTTCTGCCTGCTGAGAAATTCTTCCTGAATCAGAAATTTCCCCATCTGACAAAACCTCCCTCATAGCCACTTCAGATTGGTGTGAGGGTATGACAGAGCAATTATCATCAGCGCCCTCCTGCTCTACAGTGTTTAAAACAGAGCAATCGCGCTTTCTCTGAAATGCAGGCATTTTGGATAAAATATTTGCTATGGAGTTATCCATTACTGCTTTCAATTGTTGCATAGTAACAAGCATTGGCGCGCTAGAAGTACTAGGGGTCTCCTGCGTGGGCAAAACTGGTGTAGACACAGAAGGAGATGATGTAGAACTATGTCTACTCCCTTCATCTGATGAATCATCTTGGGCAACTTTACTATCTGTGGCAGTACTGTCCTTAGTTTGTTTGGACGCTATGGCACAATTATCACACATATTTGAAGGGGGAGACACTTTGGCTTCCATACACACAGAACATAGTCTATCTGAAGGCACAGACATGTTAAACAGGCTTAAACTTGTCAATAAAGTACAAAAACCGTTTTAAAACAAAACCGTTACTGTCTCTTTAAATTTTAAACAGGGCACACTTTATTACTGAATATGTGAAAAACTATGAAGGAATTGTTCAATTTTAACCAAATTTTCACCACAGTGTCTTAAAGCATTCAAAGCATTGCACCCCAAATTTCAGGCTGTTAACCCTTAACATGTGGAAACCGGAGCCTTTTACAGTTTTAACCCCCTTACAGTCCCAGCCCCAGCCTTTGCTGCGACTTCACCAAACCCAGGGGAGTATACGATACCAAATGAAGCCTTCTAGGAACCTTTTCAACTAATTCCAGACCCACACACATGCAGCTGCATGTATTGCTCTCAAAAGTAACTGCGCAGTAATGGCGCGAAAATGAGGCTCTGCCTACTACAGAGAAGGCCCTTCCTGACTGAGAAGGTGTCTAAACCAGTGCCTGACGTAAAAAACGTTCCCCAAAGTTATAAAGTGTGAATTTCAACATCAAACTGTATAAAATACCTAAAAAAAGCAATCGATCTAGCCCATAAAAGTGTCTACCAGTTTTATAGCCCATATTAAGCCCTTTATTCTGTTTGAGACTAAGAAAATGGCTTACCGATCCCCATGAGGGGAAAAATGACAGCCTTCCAGCATTACACAGTCTTGTTAGAAATATGGCTAGTCATACCTTAAGCAGAAAAGTCTGCCAACTGCTCCCCCCAACTGAAGTTATCTCATCTCAACAGTCCTGTGTGGGAACAGCAATCGATTTTAGTTACTGCTGCTAAAATCATACTCCTCTCACAAACAGAACTCTTCATCTTTTTCTGTTTCAGAGCAAATAGTACATACCAGCACTATTTTAAAATAACAAACCCTTGATAGTAGAATAAAAACTACAACTAAACACCACATACTCTTCACCATCTCCGTGGAGATGCTGCTTGTTCAGAGCGGCAAAGAGAATGACTGGGGGGGCGGAGCCTGGGAGGGACTATATGGACAGCTTTTGCTGTGCTCTTTGTCATTTCCTGTTGGGGAGGAGAATATTCCCACAAGTTATGGATGACACCGTGGACCGGACACACCAATGTTTGAGAAATGAGTTTTTTGGAACTTGTAATATGAACGCAACCCGACTAGTGCTAAAAGCTTTACTCTAGCGGAGTTTTCATGATCATTGGGGGGGGGATACTGTGCCACTTGCAATCTAGCCCTTCGTGTTTAATGTCCCTTTAATTTGAATATACATAATTGTTTAAGATGCTTACAAAAATGTGCCTAGTAGCCTGTAGAACTCAAAATAGTTAAATATACAGTCTTTTAAAAACATTGGATGTCATGTACAAATAAAATGCATTTTAAAAAATAGAAACTTTGGAGAATCTCTTCTCTTCTTGAGGTCTGAAGTTATACTGGTTTAGTATGATGGATTTTACAGAATGTTTAAAAGGACAATCTTTTTACATAAGCAGGATATCTCTATCAGTAATGGCTTCACAATTAGGGTTCCCAGCTGTCCTCCACAAAAATACTGGACAAATTGTCAGTGACTGGACATGTTAATATGTAGAGTAACACAATGCCCCCCCCCAAAAGCTCTACCTAAGTCACACTCTTGATCCCACTATACATATTTTTCACAACCGAGCAGTGCTTTTACCCCTTGACTGCCAGTCACATACAAATAAATATGTTTACCTCTTTAGCTGCCAGTAACACACATAAAGAAACGTGATTTGACCCCCTTAATTGCCCCTCACTTCTTTCTGCTACATATTTGGAATGTGTTGTGGCATATAAGACCTTTAACATTTAGATAACACTTAGAGACTTTAAAAAAGAAAAAAAACAAGACATTTAAGTGTCCAGTGTTTTTATGAAGATTTTACAGGACTGTCTGGTTTAATACTGGACACCTGGCAACCCTATTTACAATCCATCTCTGTTAAAGTTCAGGAACTCAAGCAGAGTTAAAGTACACATAGCCATGCCCACTTAGATTCTGAATGCACTACTGTAGCATAAAATAAACGTTTTAACCTTTCAATATCTAGGAGAGATATCACATATGGATGTACCATGGAAAATGTACATTTAATTGGAAATAGGCTGTAGCATTCCCACACAACTATTTTGCTCTTACACTTATCCTATTTTTATTACAGTACATGCCATATCTGGTACTTGATATTTTTGACAAATATCCAGGAGTACCAGGCCTCTTCCTTGCCTCTGCATACAGTGGAACACTAAGGTGAGATACTTACTTATATGTGTGTATGTATATGTGCGTACATGTGTGTTTGTAGGTGTATATGTGTGAGCAGTTTGTGTGTGTATAGGTGTATGTAAGTTTGTGTGTGTGTAGGTGTATGTATAGTTGTGTAGGTGTATGTATAGTTGTGTGTGTGTGTAAGCAGTTTGTGTGTGTAGATGTATGTATAGGTGTGTGTATGTATGTATATGTGTGCATGCATGTATAGGTGTGTGTGTGTATGTATATATATATATATATATATATATATATATATAAAATGTGTGTGTGTATATATAAAAATGTGACACGTAATTATGCTATTCAAAATTAATTAATAATCCCATATATAAAGAGATGAAGGTAATACAAATATGATTTCCCATTGTTCTCTCCTCCAAGTATTGTTGATTGTTTTGAGAAGAAATTTAAAGTAAATAAGCAAGTATATGTCCACAATGTGATAAAGTACCTACAAGCACAATCCATTTGATTATGTTGTGGCTTCAAACTATTTCAAATACACAAATAAACCTTAAAAAACCAATATCATAGTATACTGTCCCTTTAACCTTGAGATGCTGCTTAAATGTATGTGTTTGTTAAGGCTTCCAGGGAGTTACGTTGCTTTTTTAGTCAGTGCAAGGGTTGCTGCGCCTGCAATTTGTGGCAAGATGAGAATGGAGTAGATTTTCTGAATTCTGCCCGCGTAAGTCCTTACTCTGTATATTGGATACCAAATTGCGCGTCTGTTCTATGTTAGTCTTTGGGTAAAAAAAATACGTCCGAAGGGTGAAATATACACGCGTAACTTGTATGCTACGCCGTATATGTAATACCAAAATCGCGTAAAATCTGGCGTCGCCGGCTTTTGCGGGCGATGCTGCATATGTAATGGAGGCCCTGGTTTTAAAAATAGATGGTAAAAAAAACGTTACCCAGAGAATCTTTCAACCAGATCATTTTTTATTTTTTTTTATATGTTTAATGGATAGCACAGGTCCATGTTACAAATGGTGCTTGAGTGCAATGCTAACATCATTAGCAATTAAGGAGACCAGAAGTAAACCATTATCACATGATGGTTAGCATTTTAAAACACATGAAAATGATAAAGAAATACAGAATTGAATGTATGATTATAATTAATACATTTAAAACAAAGGTTTATTAATGAAAAAAAGATGCAGGCCTAGGAAGGAGGCAAAGGTGTATGTATGTAAATACATTAATACAATATATATATATATTAGTGATGTCGCAAATAGTTCGCCGGCGAATAGTTCCTTGCGAACATAGCATGTTCGCGTTCGCCGGGGACGGCGAACATATGCGATGTTCGGTCTGCCCCCTATTCCTCATCATTGAGTAAACTTTGACCCTGTACCTCACAGTCAGAAGACACATTCCAGCCAATCAGCAGCAGACCCTCCCTCCCAGACCCTCCCACCTCCTGGACAGCATCCATTTTAGATTCATTCGGAAGCTGCAATCTTAGTGAGAGGAGGGACAGTGTAGCTGCTGCTAATTTAATAGGGAAATCGATAGCTAGGCTAGTGTATTCAGTGTCCACTACAGTCCTGAAGGACTCATCTGATCTCTGCTGTAAGGACAGCACCCCAAAAAGCCCTTTTAAGGGCTAGAACATCAGTCTGCTTTTTTTTCCTGTGTAATCTAATTGCAGTTGCCTGCCTGCCAGCATGTGTGTCAGCCTCACAGCGTATACTGTGCCCACTTGCCCAGTGCCACCACTCATATCTGGTGTAACAGTAGTGTACATTTAAAAAAACAAAACACTTTAATGTGTGCCAGTACCCAAGATGGCCGCCAATAAGACAGATGGGGAGGGTTAGAGAGCTGTTTGGGGGGGGGGGGGATCAGGGAGGGTACTACACCACAGCATATGTAAACATGCAAAAAAAATTAAAAACCTTTTATTTTAGTACTGGCAGACTTTCTGCCAGTACTTAAGATGGCGGGGACAATTGTGGGGTGGGGGAGGGAAGGGAGCCGTTTGGGAGGGATCAGGGGGTCTGATGTGTCAGGTGGGAGGCTGATCTCTACACTAAAGCTAAAATTAACCCTGCAAGCTCCCTACAAACTACCTAATTAACCCCTTCACTGCTAGCCATAATACACGTGTGATGTGCAGCAGCATTTAGCGGCCTTCTAATTACCAGAAAGCAACGCCAAAGTCATATATGTCTGCTATTTCTGAACAAAGGGGATCCCAGAGAAGCATTTACAACCATTTGTGCCATAATTGCACAAGCTGTTTGTAAATAATTTCAGTGAGAAACCTAAAATTGCGAAAAAATTTAAGTTTGTTTTAAATTTGATTGCATTTGGCGGTGAAATGGTGGCATGAAATATACCAAAATGGGCCTAGATCAATACTTTTGGTTGTCTACTACACTACACTTAATCTAAAATTAACTCTACATGCTCCCTACATGCTCCCTAATTAACCCCTTCACTGCTGGGCATAAAACACGTGTGGTGCGCAGTGGCATTTAGCAGCCTTCTAATTACCAAAAAGCAATGCCAAAGCCATATAAGTCTGCTATTTCTGAACAAAGGGGATCCCAGAGAAGCATTTACAACCATTTATGCCATAATTGCATAAGTTGTTTGTAAATAATTTCTGTGAGAAACCTAAAGTTTGTGAAAAAGTGAACAATTTTTTTTTATTTGATCGCATTTGGCGGTGAAATGGTGGCATTAAATATACCAAAATGGGCCTAGATCAATACTTTGGGTTGTCTACTACACTACACTTAAGCTAAAATTAACTCTACAAGCTGCCTACATGCTCCCTAATTAACCCCTTCACTGCTGGGCATAAAACACGTGTGGTGCACAGTGGCATTTAGCAGCCTTCTAATTACCAAAAAGCAACGCCAAAGCCATATAAGTCTGCTATAATGGCATGTCTGGCACACAGTGCTGGGGCAAGGGTCCATCTGACCACTGATACCTGGTCTGCAAAGCATGGTCAGGGCAGGTATATCACCTACACTGCGCACTGTGAAGCGGGCGTAACCCTTACACTACCTGATCGATACAACATCATACCTGATGTTTTAAAGCACGTTATTCCAAACAATTTAGGAATGTTAGGTGATTTATGCCCTTTATGGATTAAAACCAGACTCTGCATCAACTATGTAATTTTCCATGGGAGTTTTGCCATGGATCCCCCTCCGGCATGCCACAGTCCAGGTGTTAGTCCCCTTGAAACAACTTTTCCATCACTGTTGTGGCCAGAAAGAGTCCCTGTGGGTTTAATATTCACCTGCCTATTGAAGTCTATGGCAGTTCAGCCGGTTCGCCGGTTCACGAACATTTGCGGAAGTTTGCGTTCACTGTTCACGAACCCAAATTTTTATGTTCGCGATATCACTAAAATATATATATATATATATATATATATATATATATAATATAGCAAAGTTCAGAGGAAGGGACAGGTTTGGTCCCGAAACGTCACTATCATAATAAATGTTGCCTTTATTATCTGAAGTACAGAGAGTGCTTTGAATCAATTACCTACTATATATATATATATATATATATATATGGAAAACAGTAGGTCAGCACTAGTATACAGCAAAACAGTTCATGGTTTATATCAGTAGTGCACATACGCCTGAGGGTCCTGCAACTCCTCACAAATATATCCAAATAGAACAAGAAGTGGTGTCAGCACTGTTTCTTCAAAAAAAAATAGTCTTTTTTATGGTTACATTAAAGGACAGCAACGTTTCGGGTCACTCTGACCCTTAGTCATGCTATGGATTGCTATGCTGCACATCCTTAAAGGGATAGAAAACCCCAAAATTTACTTTCATGATTTGGATAGATTAAACAATTTTAAATAACTTTCCAATTGACTTCTATTATCAAATTAGCTTCATTCTCTTGTTATGCTTTACTGAAAGAACAGCAGTGCACTACTCTGGCAGCTAGTTGAACACATCTGGTTAGTCAATCACAAGAGACAAATGTGTGTAAGCACCAATTGGCAGCCAGCTCCCACTAGTGTAGGATATGTGCGTATACTTTTTCAACAAGGGATACCAAGAGAACGAAGCACATTTGAAAATAGAAGTGAATTTAAAAGTGTCTTAAAATTACCTGCTCTATTAGAATCATGCAAGTTTAATTTTGACTTTGTTATCCCTTTAAATAGTTCCTGTGCTTTGATTTTTTTTTAACTGTTAACCATTTCAACACTGAATTTTTCAGTTTACAATGTTAAACACTGCCATCTGCAGGACAAAAGTATGTATTGCTCTAAATATCAAAAACATTATTTTCTCAACAGGTGAGGTGCTTATAAAGGTAAAGCATAACAAGATTATGCAATCTATACAAATAGTTAAAAAATACATGTGTAAAAACAAAAAATATTTACATAGAAAAATACAAAATTTATAAAAACAAATGGAGATCATAATCCTTGTTAAGACCTATAGGATGTAAAGTTTTAAGTTGTTGAATCCACCACACCTCTCTCTTTTTTAACTCTAACTCCCTATTACCACCTCTTCTGAGTTTTGGAATGTGGTCAATTATTTGAAATGTAAGTTGACTGACTTTGTGTCCCATTTCAATAAAATGTGATGAGACAGGAAGGGCCCTGTCTTCGTATTTGATGGAGGACTTGTGGGCACTGATTCTGTCCCTAATGGGGCATATGGTCTCCCCCACATAGCCCCGCCCACATGGGCATTTTAGTAAATAGACCACAAAGTCAGTGCCACAGGTGTAATAGCCATAAATGTCATGTTTCTTTCTGTCTTGTAATTGTGCCACAAATTTGGCACAATGTAGGCAGGGGTAAGAACCCTTCTTGGGAGTAGTTAGATAGTTAATTCTACCAGTATTCTGTCCACCAACATCAGCTTTAACCAACCTGTCTCTAAAAATGTTTACCCTTTTGTAGGAATGCATTGGGAATTTTTAAATTCCGGTATGTGTGGATTATACTTATTCAAAATGTAGCAGTGTTTCTTGATGATTCTGGAAATATTCTCACTGTATGTGTTGTACTCAATAAACAATAAGTTTATAAAGAGCAGCGCCAGGTATTATTCCCCAAAGCTCCCTCACAAGTAATTTTCCCTATAATTACCGTTAAATAATACACAATAACAAAAAATCAATAGTAGTTTGGGAGCGCTAAAAGCTAAATGAGAAAATTCTGGAAACTGATATATATTTTATCAAAAATATATTTATTAAAATAATATAAAACATGTATATAACATTTAGAATAGATTGTGGGACGTCTCCCTTTGTAGTTTAAGAACAAGTAAAATTTATTATAAGCATCAAAAAAAAAAAAAAAAAACACTTTTGTATATTTCTCTAAAAGATTCCACCTAGGTTTTTCTTTTTCACCTTGAATCAATTATCTTTTAATTTCCACCTTAATTCTGATGCTAAGTAGTCGTAAGAAATTTCTCAGATATTATATCGTTTCCTACTTTTGTATTGTTACTTTGTATCAGATGGAAACAATTTACATTTCATAGTCCAATAGATTGTTATTTCAGTTGTTATCTTTTTGTAGCAATGTCTTTTGGTGTATAGTGTATAAACAGAGTTGTCTGTACTTAGTAAAAATTTGATATTTTTTGATGGGGCTTACCGGTTCTTCTGACACGTCTGTGTCTGATGGTATCTCGGTCTCTCTTACCGTTTTTTTCTTTTGTGTCTCTCCTCCCTGTATACTGTAGGTATCTCCGATATCGAGAATAGAAACCTAGACCACGCTCCTGCGTGTATGGGTTTCCTTCTCTGCCGGTTTGTAGCGAGTTTGGCCTCTATATTCAGGATCTCGTTTTTTCCCCCGGCTGCTTCTTGATACAGGTGTGCACGTCTCAGCGTGTAGAGGTAATCTTGGACTTGTAGTACAAACGGCCGTTTGTTTTTTGAACTTTCTTTTCCTCTACTTCCTTCGATAGGGGATAGGTAAAGTTGTTAGTCCAATTTTTTGAAGGCAGGTAATAGCAGGTAACGTCTACGCGTTTCGCCAGCAGGCTTTGTCAAGACGGATAATGTTTGTTCTGAGCCCGGCAGTTTAAATAGCCCTCTTTTCTTTTTGATTGGTTGGTTGTTCCTTTAATTTGATAGGTGTGATTTTTAAGGTGGATTTAAATAAGGTGGAATCTTTCTGGATCCGTATCTCTTACATCTGATAGTTCTCATGCATCTTTGGATAGGTGTGATTTTTAAGGTGGATTTCTTTAGTATGAATAAGGTGGAATCTTTCCAGGTCTTTATCGTTTATTTCTGATAGTTCTTATGTTTCACTAGATGTCTAATAGTGATAGTTTTTATGTTATAATATATATATATGATATATTTACACTTGGTTGTAATGACATTCTTTATGATGGATTCTTATCACGTTTAACTTTTTATTTGATTAAGAATTATAAAAATAATTTTAAAAATAATTTTTGCAATAAAATTCAACTGACAGAAAAATATAGAGATTTTGGAACTTATAATTTCTAATTTCTTAGTCTTAATTAAGACTAAGAAATTATAAGTTCCAAAATCTCTATATTTTTCTGTCAGTTGAATTTTATTGCAAAAATTATTTTTAAAATTATTTTTATAATTCTTAATCAAATAAAAAGTTAAACGTGATAAGAATCCATCATAAAGAATGTCATTACAACCAAGTGTAAATATATCATATATATATATATTATAACATAAAAACTATCACTATTAGACATCTAGTGAAACATAAGAACTATCAGAAATAAACGATAAAGACCTGGAAAGATTCCACCTTATTCATACTAAAGAAATCCACCTTAAAAATCACACCTATCCAAAGATGCATGAGAACTATCAGATGTAAGAGATACGGATCCAGAAAGATTCCACCTTATTTAAATCCACCTTAAAAATCACACCTATCAAATTAAAGGAACAACCAACCAATCAAAAAGAAAAGAGGGCTATTTAAACTGCCGGGCTCAGAACAAACATTATCCGTCTTGACAAAGCCTGCTGGCGAAACGCGTAGACGTTACCTGCTATTACCTGCCTTCAAAAAATTGGACTAACAACTTTACCTATCCCCTATCGAAGGAAGTAGAGGAAAAGAAAGTTCAAAAAACAAACGGCCGTTTGTACTACAAGTCCAAGATTACCTCTACACGCTGAGACGTGCACACCTGTATCAAGAAGCAGCCGGGGGAAAAAACGAGATCCTGAATATAGAGGCCAAACTCGCTACAAACCGGCAGAGAAGGAAACCCATACACGCAGGAGCGTGGTCTAGGTTTCTATTCTCGATATCGGAGATACCTACAGTATACAGGGAGGAGAGACACAAAAGAAAAAACCGGTAAGAGAGACCGAGATACCATCAGACACAGACGTGTCAGAAGAACCGGTAAGCCCCATCAAAAAATATCAAATTTTTACTAAGTACAGACAACTCTGTTTATACACTATACACCAAAAGACATTGCTACAAAAAGATAACAACTGAAATAACAATCTATTGGACTATGAAATGTAAATTGTTTCCATCTGATACAAAGTAACAATACAAAAGTAGGAAACGATATAATATCTGAGAAATTTCTTACGACTACTTAGCATCAGAATTAAGGTGGAAATTAAAAGATAATTGATTCAAGGTGAAAAAGAAAAACCTAGGTGGAATCTTTTAGAGAAATATACAAAAGTGTTTTTTTTTTTTTTTTGATGCAATAAATTTTACTTGTTCTTAAACTACAAAGGGAGACGTCCCACAATCTATTCTAAATGTTATATACATGTTTTATATTATTTTAATAAATATATTTTTGATAAAATATATATCAGTTTCCAGAATTTTCTCATTTAGCTTTTAGCGCTCCCAAACTACTATTGATTTTTTGTTATTGTGTACTCAATAAACAAATCATTTTTTCCTCTGTCTTTCTTTTTTCTCATTCCTACATTTGTTAATACATTACTTTTACGCTTTGAGATAATGGAAGGGGGGTATCATCTATCCAAGAATTTGTCAGCCTTCATGGGAACAGGGGGTTTTGAACACCCCCACCTCCATATCTTTACCAGGATGTAACTCCGGCCCCCAGTAACGGATGCTGCTTTTGGACTGTAGCATCTGGGGACCGAGAGCTTTTCAATGACACCCTGGAAGTGGCGCCGCTCCTCCGGAATCACTCCAAAATTGTGACCTAAGTACTGTGGATACTCTATGGGACTGTGGCTCCTATGGAGGCGCCAGACTGTCTGGAGGGGCAGGAATGGCCAGAGATCTTAAAGTCAGATAAGACCCTTTCTGAGCAGAGTGTGTTTCCCAATAAAGTCAGTTCACCTGAATACTGGTCTTGTCTGGTTATTTGGGTGGGCTCTGGCTATAACCACTTTCCAGCTATACAGCTACAGGCTCCAGGGATGAAGCAGGACCCTTTGGTGGAGCTACCCAATTGGGGTAGCCGGTATCCATCACATTTTTATCCCTTTTCCATTATCTCAGAGTGTAACAGTAATGTATTAACAAATGTAGGAATGAGAAAAAAGAGACAATAAACAAATCATTTTTGTCTATGAGTACAACACATACAGTGAGAATATTTCCAAAATCATCATCAAGGTACACTGGTACCTTTTGAATAAGTATAATCCACACATACCCCCATGCATTCCTACAAAAGGGTAAAAAACATTAGAGACAGGTTGGTTAAAGCTGATGGTGGACAGAATACTGGTAGAATTAACTATCTAACTACTCCCAAGAAGGGTTCTTACCTAATGTAACACAATGATTAAGGGCAAATTTGTGGCACAATTACAAGACAGAAAGAAACATGAAAATTAAGGGTTATTACACCTGTGACGCTGACTTTGTGGTCTATTTACTAAAATGCCCATGTGGGCAGGGCTATGTGGGGGAGACCATACGCCCCAGTAGAGACAGATTAAGTGCCCACAAGTCCTCCATCAGATGCGAAGACAGGACCCTTCCTGTCTCATCATATTTTAATGAAATAGGACACAAAGTCAGTCAACTTACTTTTCAAATAACTGACCACATTCCAAAACTCAGAAGAGGTGGTAATAAGGAGTTAGAGTTAAAAAAGAGAGAGTTGTGGTGGATTCAACAACTTAAAACATTACATCCTATAGGTCTTAACAAGGCTTATGATCTCCATTTGTTTCTATAAATTTTGTATTTTTCTATGTAAATATTTTTTGTTTATACACATGTATATTTTAACTATTTGTATAGATTGCATAACCTTGCTATGCTTTGCTTTTTATAAGCACCTCACCTGTTGAGAAAATGTTTTTGCTGTTTAGAGCATTGTATGCTTTTGTCCTGCAGATGGCAGTGTTTGAAAATGTAAACGGAAAAATTCAGTGTTGAAATGGTTAACAATTAAAAAAAATCAAAGCACAGGTGCTATTTAAGGCTGTGCTGGACCCAAATCGTTGCTGTCTTTCTTTGATGACACCATAATAAAGATCTTTTTTTGAAGAAACAGTGCTGACGTCACTTCTTATTCTATTATATATATATATATATATATATATATATATATATATATACACACAAGATAAAGTCCCCTTTTAGGTGTGCAGCCAAGGTGAGGTGAATTAAGTCTTTAGAAAAGGCACATAAAGCACTATAACGGAGTAATATAAAATTGCATAACTTTATTGAAGTCGATTTAAAAAACACAGCAGTTAAGTGCAATGCAGTGACCAGGAGACGTAGGTACTAGCGGAGGGCGACGTAATTTGACGCGTTTCACGCCTTACTGGCGCTTTGTCAAAGATAGGTGTAAAGGAGAGCGGTATCTACTTATACTCTGATTATTAAGATTAGGATCCGCCTCTATACAACATATTGTTCACCTTTAGTAACGTATCACAGTGTTGATTATACATAAACACAAGGAAATTATGAAGATGGAGGTGCACTTGGCCCTGCCCCTGACCATAACCCTTTAAAAAGCCCCGCCCCTCAGATGGCTGTCTCTCTACACATACACACGGAGAGAGAGAAAGAGAGAAAGAGAGAAAGAGAGAAAGAGAGAGAAAGAGAGAGAGAGAAAGAAAGTACATACAGTAGAATGGACACGTTAGCACATTATGCAGACATGTTACATACAGTATATGGTACATACAGTAGGATGGACATGTTAGCACACCATGCAGACATGGTACATATATGGTACATGCAGTAGAATGGACACGTTAGCACATTATGCAGACATGTTACATACAGTAGGATGGACACATTAGCACATCATGCAGACATGGTACATATATGGTACATACAGTAGGATGGACATGTTAGCACATCATGCAGACATGGTACATATATGGTACATACAGTAGGATGGACACATTAGCACATCATGCAGACATGGTACATATATGGTACATACAGTAGGATGGACATGTTAGCACATCATGCAGACATGGTACATACAGTAGGATGGACACATTAGCACATAAGATAAAGTGAATTCCAAAGCGCCAAAAAGGCTAGGTCTGAACAATGGGAGCTAGAACACGATCTGATAAAATAGATAATTACACTTTATTTACAGAAATACATGGATCCATGTTTAAACAACTTAAAAAACAATAAAAGCAATTAACATACAAGTAGTATAATAATAAAAACAGAGCAGGTAGTATAATATTAAAAACAAAACACTGTCCTCTATCAAATGACTAGTGTAATAAACCGAAGTCTGCTGGTGTCCCAGCTGAACACCTGTATTATTTTCTTAAATGGGATCGTAGTCTCTTCTAGCTAATATTGGAAACTTTGTCAATGTTTGTCCAAATCGGTAGGCGGCTGTGTGTTTAATAGGTGATGATCCTAATTGACAAAACAATTTTGACAAATGTTTTATCAACAATCCTACAACTGAGATGTATCATGTAAATATCAGGGGTATCAGTGTGAAATTAGTTTTGTACGAATTTGGTGTGGAAATGTGAAACCTTGTGTCTCTATGGGAATAAGATAAAAATGATAATAATAATGTGCGACAAATGAACAAAAGGAGGTACAGATGAGAAACGTGTGCAGTCAAAATACTGTCTAAATAAATCAATCTTTGCAAAAAAACACAAATTATACAAATAAAGGGTGATAAACCTAAAAGTGGCTTGTCCAAAAATAAAAAGTGTCACTAATCTAAAATAGTCCAATCCAATGATAGTGCTGCAAAATATTCCAAACACAATGTGATGATTCAAATGATGTGCTGCTACAGTAAAATCGATAAAGAAATATCAAAAAAGTATCAAAAATATCTCAAAAATTCTGTGTCAAGTGAAAACTGCTAATGACAAAACACTATTGAAAAAAACAGTGGCCACTGTGTTTAAAAAGCAAACAGTCAAATCCAACATATAGATATTCCTAAGGTGTAATAGACTCTTTGTGGAAAACGTTCCTGCAACCGCAGCAGGAGCTGAGTGGTTTTTGGGGTTGTCTTGGTCTTCTCAGACGCTAGGCAATCCCAAGTGGTACCTAAAATAATAAAACATACAATAGTGCAGAGGGTTTTTCCAAATTTTTAGCAAATGAAAATAAACTCACCAGTCGACGCGTTTCGGTCTGTACTAGACCTTTATCAAGACTGGAATATGTAATTTAAAGTGGTCTTTTATACCGGTATGGCAAATGTAGACCGGAAGTAATTCCGTAATACTTCCGGTTTCGTGTAATGAAATAAACATCTTTATCTTAAATAATGCTTGAGGGTAAAGATAATTTTTTCAAATTGTATATCCTATTAACCCATCTTAAATCTATATTATTGTATTATATCTATATTTATTGTCAAAGAATCAGACCGGCTTCGGAATCATAGGGGGTTAACTACTTCCGGTATCCTTAGCGAACTGCTTCCGATCTACATCATAACTTGATCAAAGATTCTTAACATATATCTAATTATTCATAAGCCAATATGTTCACAAATTGTATGTTCAGACCCGGCCTTTCAAATTCAGATTACTTTAGGTCATTAGTATAAACATCGTATGGATCTTATGGAATTGGGACTTCAGTATTTGTTTTGGTATAATCATATGGAGGATTATGTAATATTAGATATTACCTTAACGTGGCATATTATTGATCATTATAGCCAGTATATCCGTATTTTACAATGATCACAACTTTTTACATTATTAGACATATAGTTTGCTATCATATTATTGGTTCAAAGAAGAAGGTGTGTGAAAAGGCGGTTACCCTATTGGTCAAAAGATTTTTTCTCAAGAATGTTATTATTGGTGTAAAAAAGGTGTGAGAAGAGGCTGTTACCTTATTGGTGGAACTTTGTTTTCATTTAAGAAGTGGTGTATGAAGCTTAAATAGTTTCATTTAAAAACAATGAGCGTTTGTTATAGTTTGCGTTATTATTCAATGTGTTTTAGTTCACACAAGAACTTATATTATCAGTTTCTTTTATAGAAGTTGTTTTCATTTAAGAAGTGGTATCTGAAGCTTAGATAGTTTCATTTAAAGACAATGGGAATTTGTTATAGCTTGCGTTATTATTCAATATGTTTTAGTTCACACAAGAACTTATAATCAGTTTCTTTTATAGTAGTCGGAAAATGCTGACATGGACTCATCCTATCAGTTTCGTTTGAAGGGGTCGGCAGAGTGCTGACACGGCCTTTTCTGTCTATTTGTTTCAATCATAAAAGAGTAGAGAGAGTACATCGATATATCTGAAAGCTGGCTGCATTGATATAATAAATAGTTGGAACTTGTTGTCGCTTTTTAAGCTATTAGCAAGTCAGAAAAATGGACCTTTCAATTCTGTATATAATATCAGGTGCCTAAATCCTTATGTAAATATATCATGTCCTAGATAGATTATCATGGAGATAGTGTTTAACAGAATATGTTTTATTGAAGAGAGGCTACAATCTTCTACCAGAGTGTCAGTATTGAAGATCTAACACTAGAAGATGATCAGGAGCTTAAGTCTCCTGACATTCCTAGAGCGCCAGTGCTTAATTGACTGAATTGTGAACTTAAAATATGTGTATACGAATATGACAGTAGATTACAGTATATTTAAAACGAACTTTTTTAAGGGTAGTGTCTATCTAAATAAGTTCAATTCCGAATAGTACTAGTCTTAAACTTAATTCCAAAATATTTTTTTTTTGGTCAATAGAGAATTTGATAAACTAATTCTAAGGAAGCTTTGAGCTGCCTATTATTAACTACCTGGTAATAGGGCAAAAAATCTTTAAGATAGTATGTGCATACTGCCTACAGGGGTTAGTACCTGGTGACAGAGGGATTGATACTTCCAACAGAGGGGTATCTACAAATTAATTTAAAGTTCTAATTCCACTGGTGTATTTAAGGTATTCTATTTAAGACAATAGTTCCAACAGAGGGGTATCTACAAGTTCAGTTAGAGTTATACTTCCAATGTTGTTTTGTGGTTTTCTATTTTGGACAATAGTCTGGGGACCTTTAGCGGCCTAACAAGGCTATATGTTTGAACTGGATCCTAGGTGTTCATACATATTTGAACTAGGTGGAACATGGTATCATGATGTTCTTAGGGATATATTAAAGGGTATTTCATTGAGATAACCCGGTGTCTGTCATATTTAATGACTAAGAGAAAAAGAGAGGTAGAGAGAGGTGACTACAACGATATGAATGTTTCTTTCCAGAAACATTATGAATGTTTCTTTCTGGGTGTTCATACGTATTTGAACTAGGTGGAACATGGTATCATGATGATCTTAGGGATAACCCAGTGTGTGTCATATTTGATGACTTAGAGAAAAAGAGAGGTATAGAGAGATGACTACAACGATATGAATGTTTCTTTTCAGAACACCCTCATTCATGTGCGTTCATATGGGGTTTTTGTAAACAAAGTGTACCCCCTCTACCACATTAGCACATCATGCAGGCATGATAACGTATGATGCACACAAATGAACTGTTATTCAGACCAGTACATATTACTAACCTTGTAATAAGACACACACTAGTGAATACAATATGTAATTGGTGGGGGACAATATGAGCACAGAGACAATGAGTTACTGTTAAAGTACATTACAGGGTGTTGTATTGAGACACAGTGACATGGTGGACCACCTGGAAAAGAACACTTTTTGTAATCACAAAGCAGGAAACAAGAACAGTTTGTTAAAAAAATTAATAAATGCCCACCTTACTCCCAATGTGAAACTATTCTTTTAAGGTTTTTTTTGTCTATGAGCTAGCTGGTTTTGCTCTTTGGAACAGAAGCACTTGCAGGTATATGAATTCTCCTTACATTATCACTTTTTGTACACACACACACAGTCTCCTTATGTTATCTGTGTCTGAGAGAACAACTGAAAATTAATATTTGAGCTTTACCATTCAGTATAGGTGAAGATACAACGGGCAAAAGCAGCCATTTCAAAGGATAAAATAAATATTTTTATTTGTAATATACTCCAGCAGGTAAAATAAAGTATTTTACCTGCTGGACAGGCTGAAAAGCTGATCTCTCTCACTGTGTTACTGGTGGGCAATGGTATTACACAACTTAAAAACAACATGGTTTTTTTTTTTCTTGGTATTTTAAAATACCCACAATTTTACAATTTGACTAAAAAATGACTAATGTATTTTTAAGATATGAAAGGATGGCCAAGCTCTTAAAATTCTTGACAGAAAACTCAATAATGCCCATAATTCATCATACATATGTAAAATATTCATAATTTTTGGTACAGATTTATGGAATTTCACTGACTTTAACCAGTAGCAGTATTAATTGTTATGCAGCTGATGGTTAAAGGGACAGTATACTGTAAAATAGTTTTTCCCTTAATGTGTTTACAATTGCTTTTTTTACCAACTGCAGAGTAAAAATGTATGAAAATTTGCTTTTTAAGGTTTATTTGTGTATATTAATGCTCTGATTTTGTGTTTTGAAGCCACAACCCAATAAAATGGGTTGAGCTTGTAGGTATAATCTGATCTTATTACTGTATCACATTGTGTACCTATACATTCTTCTTTATATTATATCTGCAGGGCCGGCCTTTGGGCAAGGCAGAGCAGGCGACTGCCTCTGCGGTCAGGGGGGCCCCGCAAATTTAATAAAAAAATAAATTTAATTTTTATTTTTTTTAATTAGATTTTTTTTAAATGTATTTTTTAGCGCCTTTTTTTGCGCCATAATTTTTTAATTTAACACACAGCATCTGAATGATTGGAGGAAATAACTTTTATTCTCCAATCATTCGGTGCTGTCACTGAGGAGGCAGAGCAAGGCACCGGAGGGGCGGAGGTGGAGCATAGCTGCCTGTCACGCTCACGATGGACAGCAGAGTGAGCAGCAGTCATAGACTGCTCGTAGCCAGGTAGGAGCCCTGCTTTGGCCCAGGCCCCCAGACTGTCAGTCAGACACAGTGAGTGTGACTAGTGCCACATTTTAATTATTCAAAGGCACTCTGGCAGGTGGCCTGGGCCCTGGGCATAATTTTATTGCATGGGGCTGGGGTATAATTTTATTGCAGGGGGACTTTATTTTATTGCTGGGGGCAATTAAAGGGGGGGTGGGGGCTGAGGCATAATTTTAATGCAGGGGGGATTCATTTTATTGTTGGGGGGCTGGGGAAATCATTTTATTGCTGGGGGCATCATATTTTTGTTGGGGGCATAATTTTATTGCAGGGGAGATGGGACATAATTTTATTGCTGGGGCATCTTTTTTGTGCTGGGGGCATCATTTTTTTTGCAGGGGGGCCTGGGCATATTTTTATTGCAGGGGGCATCATTTTATTGCAATGGGGCTGGGGGCACTATTTTATTGCAATGGGGCTGGGGCATCATTTTATTGCAGGGGGGCTGGGGGCTTCATTTTATTGCTTGGTGCATCATTTATTGCAGGGGTGCAGGGGGCATCATATTTTTGTTGGGGGCATCATTTTATTGCAGGGGAGCTGGGGCATAATTTTATTGCTGGGGCATCATTTTTTTGCAGGGGGGCTGGGGGCATCATTTTATTGCAGGTGGACTGGGCATTATTTTATTGCTAGGGGCATCGTTTATTGCAGTGGGGATGGGGCATCATTTTATTGCAGGTGGGCTGGGCATTATTTTATTGCTGGGGGCATCATTTTATTGCAGTGGGATGGGGTAATCAATTATTGCTGGGGGCATCATTTTATTGCAGGGGCATCATCTTATTGCAGGGGGGCTGGGCATCATTTTATTGCAGGGGGCTTCTTTGTATTGCTGGTGGCATCATTATATTGCAGTGGGGCTGGGGGCATCATTTTATTGCAGTGGGGCTGGGGGCATCATATTGTTGTTGGGGGCATCAATTTATTGCAGGGGCTGGGGGCATCATTTTATTGCAGGGGAGCTGAGGCATAAATTTATTGCTGGGGCATCATTATTTTTGCAGGGGGGCTGGGGCATCATTTTATTGCAGGGGGTTTCATTTTATTGATGGGGGCATCATTTATTGCAGTGGGGATGGGGCAAAATTTTATTGCAGGGGAACTGTGCATCATTTTATTACTGGGGGCATCATTGCAGTGAGGCTGGGGTAATCATTTATTGCAGGGGGCTGGTGGCATCATTTTATTGCAGTGGGGCTGGGGGCATCATTTTATTGCAGTGGGGCTGGGGGCTTCATTTTATTGCTGGGGCATCATATTTTCGTTGGGGGCATCAATTTATTGCAGGGGCTGGGGGCATCATTATATTGCAGGGGAGCTGGGGCATAATTTTATTGCTGGTGCATCATTATTTTTGCAGGGAGACTGGGGGCATCATTTTATTGCAGGGGGACTGGGCATTATTTTATTGCAGGGGGTTTCATTTTATGGATGGGGGCTTCATTTTATTGCTGGGGGCATCATTTTATTGCAGTGGGGATGGGGCATCATTTTATTGCAGGGGGACTGGGCATCATTTTATTGCTGGGGGCATAATTGCAGTGGGGCTGGGGTAATCATTTATTGCAGGTGGACTTGGCATTATTTTATTGCTAGGGGCATCATTTATTACAGTGGGGATGGGGCATCATTTTATTGCAGGGGGGGCTGGACATTATTTTATTGCTGGGGGCTTTATTTTATTGCTGGGGGCATCATTTTATTGCAGTGGGGATGGGGCATAATTTTATTGCAGGTGACTGGGCATCATTTTATTGCTGGGGGCATCATTGCAGTGGGGCTGGGGTAATCATTTATTACAGGGGGGCTGTGGGCATCATTTTATTGCAGTGGGGCTGGGGGCATCATTTTATTACAGTGGGGCTGGGGGCATCATTTTATTGCTGGGGGCATCATATTTTTGTTGGGAGCATCAATTTATTGCAGGGGAGCTGGGGCATAATTTTATTGCTAGGGCATCATTATTTGTGCAGGATGACTGGGGGCATCATTTTATTGCAGGGGGACTGGGCATTATTTTATTGCAGGGGGTTTCATTTTATTGATGGGGCTTCATTTTATTGCTGGGGGCATCATTTTATTGTAGTGGGGATGGGGCATACTTTTATTGCAGGGGGACTGGGCATCATTTTATTGCTGGGGGCTTCATTGCAGTGAGGCTGGGGTAATAATTTATTGCAGGGGGCTGGGGGCGTCATTTTATTGCAGTGGGGCTAGGGGCTTCATTTTATTGCTGGGGCATCATTTATTGCTGGGGGCATCATATTTTTGTTGGGGGCATCAATTTATTGCAGGGGAGCTGGGGCATCATTTTATTGCTGGGGCATCATTATTTTTGAAGGGGGCTGGGGGCATCATTTTATTGCAGGGGGTTTCATTTTATTGATGGGGGCATCATTTTATTGCAGTGGGGATGGGGCATAATTTTATTGCAGGGGGACTGTGCATCATTTTATTGCTGGGAGCATCATTGCAGTGGGGCTGGGGTAATCATTTATTGCAGGGGGCAGTGGGCATCATTTTATTGCAGGGAAATCATCTTATTGCAGGGGGCTGGGCATCATTTTATTGCAGGGGCATCATTTTATTGGAGTGGGGCTGGGGGCATCATTTTATTTCAGGGAGGATGGGGCATCATTTTATTGCAGGGGGACTGAGGGCTTCATTTTATTGCTGGGTGCATCATATTTTTGTTAAAGTCATCAATTTTTGCAGGGGCTGGGGGCATAATTTTATTGCAGTGAAGCTGGGGCATCATTTTTTGCAGGGGGGCTGGGGCATCATTTTATTGCTGGGAGCATCATTTACTGCAGGGGTGCTAGGGGCATCATATTTTTGTTGGGGGCATCATTTTATTGCTGGGGCATCATCTTATTGCAGGGGGCTTCATTGTATTGCTAGGGGCATCATTGTATTGCAGTGAGGCTGGGGGCATCATTTTATTGCAGTGGGGCTGGGGGCATAATTTTATTGCAATGGGGCTGGGCATAATTTTATTGCAGGGGGATGGGGGCTTCATTTTATTGCTGGGTGCATCATTTATTGCAGGGGTGCTGGGGGCATCAATTTATTGCAGGGGCTGGGGCATCATTTTATTGCAGGGGAGCTGGGGCATATTTTTTTTGTAGGTGGGCTGGGGGCATTATTTTATTGCAGGGGCATCGGCATTATTTTACTGCAGGGGGCATCATTGTATTGCAGTGAGGCTGGGGGCATCATTTTATTGCAGTGGGGCTGGGGGCATCATTTTATTGCAATGGGGCTGGGCATAATTTTATTGCAGGGGGATGGGGGCTTCATTTTATTGCTGGGTGCATCATTTATTGCAGGGGTGCTGGGGGCATCATTTTTGTTGGGGACATCAATTTATTGCAGGGGCTGGGGCATCATTTTATTACAGGGGAGCTGGGGCATATTTTTTTGTAGGTGGTCTGGGGGCATTATTTTATTGCAGGGGCATTGGCATTATTTTACTGCAGGGGGTTTCATTTTATTGCTGGGGGCTTCATTTTATTGCAGTGGGGATGGGGCATCATTTTATTGCAGGGGGACTGGGCATCATTTTATTGCTGGGGCATCATTGCAGTGGGGCTGGGGTAATCATTTATTGCAGGGGGCTGGGGGCATCATTTTATTGCAGGGGGGGTTAATTTTATTGCTAGAGGCATCATTTATTGCAGTGGGGACGGGGCATCATTTTATTGCAGTGGGGCTGGGGGAATCATTTATTGCAGGGGGCTGGGGGCATCATTTTATTGCAGGGGCATAATTTTTGTGCAGGAGGCTGGGGCATAATTTTATTGCAGGGGGGCTCTGCTTCGTTTTATTGCAGGGGGATGGGGCATCATTTTATTGCAGGGGGATTCATTTTATTGCTGGGGGCTGAGGACATCATATTTTTGTTGGGGGCATCATTTTATTGCAGGGGGCATCATTTTATAGCAAGGGAGATGGGGCATCATTTTATTGCTGGGGGCACCATTTTTTATATTTATTGCATGTGTGGGGGGGTGCTGTGTGTGTGTGTGGGCTGTGGTGTGTGTGTGGGCTGTGGGGTGTGGTGTGTGTGTGGGCTGTGGTGTGTTTGTGGGCTGTGGTGTGTGTGGTGTGTGGGCTGTGGTGTGTGTGTGTTGTGTGTATGTGTCTGACACAGTGTGTGGATGTATGTGTATATAAGTATCTCTGTGTGTATTATATCTGTGTGTTTGTGCGGTACAGTGCATTGCTCCATTTCTTTTAAGTATTTATTTTTAAGCACTTGCTAGGGCCGGCCCTGGCGTCTCTGTAATGTTCTTGTTATCATAAGAAAACACATAAAATTAAGGCCCAGTTCAACTCAACTGTTCCTAATTGTCAGTATAATTCTTCATTAACAGTTATTCCAATAGTACAAATGGTATATTGCAATATATACAATGTTATAGTGATCCACATTAGTGGATTTATGTGTTTTTTTATATATATATATATATATACACACACACAACAAAGGTTTTTTTTTGGTTAAGCACACCACAAAAAGACTATTTGCAACCTAGCACACACATTGTGTAAGTGCTACCAAGGTGACCAGCAATGATTAATTGAAAAAAAACAAGAAAGTGTAGGTGCACATTCTACCACTAGAGTCCACATAGTTATAGCATATTTAAATATATACTTCAATTTGCTAAATATACTTGCAGTGTTCAAATAAGATTGGGGATAGACGTCTCACACAATAATATCGACATATATTTAAATTGCAAAGAATATTATCAGAAAAATATGCTTTTAAATAAAAATGGGATCTTAGTCACACAATATGATCATATTCTGCTAAGCCAGTCTACCACTTACAAGGTGTCGCAAATCAGACTGGTCCTATGCTAATCAGTATCCACACTGCAGCAAATTATGTATATGCAGAGTTCCTTAGCTATATATATGACACAGTAGTTAAACTGGAACACACCTGAGCTGGGTGGCGTGCATTAACCAAAAGGAGGGTTTGGTCAGCTCCCTAATTTAAAGATACAACAAAGGGTTTTTTTGGTTAAGCACACCACAAAAAGACTATTTGCAACCTAGCACACACATTGTGGAAGTGCTACCAAGGTGACCAGCAATGATTAATTGAAAAAAACAAGAAAGTGTAGGTGCACATTCTACCACTAGAGTCCACATAGTTATAGCATATTTAAATATATACTTCAATTTGCTAAATATACTTGCACTGTTCAAATAAGATTGGGGATAGACATCTCACACAATAATATTGACATATATTTAAATTGCAAAGATTATTATCAGAAAAATATGCTTTTAAATAAAAATGGGATCTTAGTCACACAATATGATCATATTCTGCTAAGCCAGTTTACCACTTACAAGGTGTCCCAAATCAGACTGGTCCTATGCTAATCAGTATCCACACTGCAGCAAATTATGTCTATGCAGAGTTCCTTAGCTATATATATATGACACAGTAGTTAAACTGGAACACACCTGAGCTGGGTGGCGTGCATTAACCAAAAGGAGGGTTTGGTCAGCTCCCTAATTTAAAGATACAACAAAGGTTTTTTTTGGTTAAGCACACCACAAAAAGACTATTTGCAACCTAGCACATACATTGTGGAAGTGCTACCAAGGTGACCAGCAATGATTAATTGAAAAAAACAAGAAAGTGTAGGTGCACATTCTACCACTAGAGTCCACATAGTTATAGCATATTTAAATATATACTTCAATTTGCTAAATATACTTGCACTGTTCAAATAAGATTGGGGATAGACATCTCACACAATAATATCGACATATATTTAAATTGCAAAGAATATTATCAGAAAAATATGCTTTTAAATAAAAATGGGATCTTAGTCACACAATATGATCATATTCTGCTAAGCCAGTCTACCACTTACAAGGTGTCCCAAATCAGACTGGTCCTATGCTAATCAGTATCCACACTGCAGCAAATTATGTCTATGCAGAGTTCCTTAGCTATATATATGACACAGTAGTTATATATAATATAATATATAATATATAATGTTGTGCATTACCTTAAATTATTTTTTTTCCATTTTAAAGCTGTGGGGAGGAGTTGGGGGAGGAGATTGGGTGGGGCTCTGGGGCGGGGATTGGGTGGGGGTGGGGCGGGGAGAAAGGGGGGCCCCATTTTGTCATCCTGTCTTGGGCCCGCAATGGCTAAGGCCGGCCCTATATATCTGTCCATAAAACAATCACCAGTACTTGGAGAGAACAATGGAAATTCAACATTTTATTACCTTATCTCTGCTATGTCCCACTGGGAGTGTAATCTCTTCTGCTGGATGTGTTTACAAAGCTTATCTATAGCTTGGAACTGCGGCCACAAACTTTCTAAATAGGTGGGGATATATTATGCTTGATCAACTATTTCAATGCCAATATAAGGGTAAAGGAGCTACTTGTCAACAATTTAATACACTATCATTGGGAATAAATTAAAGGGGAGACAATTTTTGAGTAAACTGTCCCTTTAAAGCCTAAAGACATTTCATAAATCTGCACAAAGTGTGAGGGTTTTTTTTTTTTTTTTTTAAAGTATGTATTTTTATTTGTGTTTGATGTATATTAATAAAAAAGAAAATTAACCTGTGTGCAGATTTATATAGGGTCATAATGGCTTTAACCAGCAGTTGCATAACATTTAATACAGCTAGTGATTAAAGTCACTAAGACACTTTTAAAATTGTGTGTAAGCCTATATTTTCTCAGCACTATAACTGTCAACTCATACTCATTTATGGCATTGGGTTCAGAGGGTTAAGGTCAGTCAGCCCTTGCTATTGTTTTCACTTATTTTTTAGCATATTAAAGACCCTCTTCGTTCCAAGGGCGCGATCCGATATCGATCGCAGTTTGCGGCGCAAGCGAGGGAACCGGCGTCGCCCGCAGTTTCAGCTCGCAACTCGAGCCATCCCATATAGGTCGCCGTCAGATGCTAACGTGCCGTAAGTCTCACAAACCAGCGATGTCCAGAAATCTGCGTAAGTACAAATTTCTGGCGTCGCCAGTGACTTGCGCCACGTTAGAATCTGCCGGCGCCTATAAAACCTGACTAAAGTCTAAAACACCCGCACTGTCTAACACGCCTCCCTAACATAGCCCGCACTGTCTAACACGCCTCCCTAACATAGCCCGCACTGTCTAACCCTCTATCCGCTATCCCCCCTCACTAGTCTAACAATAAAAATGCTATTAACCCCTAAACCGCCGCTCCTTTACCCCGCCGCAACCTAATAAAATTATTAACCCCTAAACCGCCGCTCCCGTACCCCGCCGCCAGCTATATTATATCTATAACCCCCTAAAGTGAGCCCCTAACACCGCCGCCATCTATATTAAAATTATTAACCCCTAATGTAAGCCCCTAACACCGCCGCCATCTCTATTAAAATGATTAACCCCTAATTTAATCTACCTACCCCGCCGCCAGCTATATTATCTATATTAACCCTAAGTATATTATAGTTAATATAGGTATTACATTATATATATTAACTATATTAACCCTAATTATATTAGGGTTAATATATTTAATATAGTTACTATAGTATTTATATTAACTATATTAACTCTATCTAACCCTAACACCCCTAACTAAATTTATATTAAATTAATCTAATTAATTTATAAACTAAAATATTCCTATTTAAATCTAAATACTTACCTATAAAATAAACCCTAAGATAGCTACAATATAATTAATAATTACATTGTAGCTATGTTAGGGTTAATATTTATTTTACAGGTAAATTGTTAATTATTTTAACTAGGTATAATAGATATTAAATAGTTATTAACTATTTAATATCTACCTAGTTAAAATAATTACCCAATTACCTGTAAAATAAATCCTAACCTAAGTTACAAATACACCTACACTATCAATAAATTTAATAAACTACAAACATCTATCTAAAAATACAATTAAATTAACTAAACTAAATTACAAAAAAAAACAAACACTAAATTACAAAAAATAAAAAAAAGATTACAAGATTTTTAAGCTAATTACACCTATTCTAAGCCCCCTAATAAAATAATAAACCCCCAAAATAACAAAAATTCCCTGCCCTATTCTAAATTAAACAAATTTCAAAGCTCTTTACCTTACCAGCCCTTAAAAGGGCCTTTTGTGGGGCATGCCCCAAATAATTCAGCTCTTTTGCATTCAACAAATACAATCCCCCCCCCCCATTACAACCCACCACCCACATACCCCTATTCTAAACCCACCCAAACCCCCCTTAAAAAATCCTAACACTACCCCCCTGAAGATCTCCCTACCTTGTCTTCACCACACCGGGCCGAACTCCTGATCCGATCCGGGCGATGTCGTCCTCCAAGCGGCAAAGAAGAAATCTTCCTCCGGCGATGTCGTCCTCCAAGCGGCAAAGAAGAAATCTTCCTCCGGCGACGTCTTCCTCCAAGCGGCAGCAAAGTCTTCATTCTTCCGGCGGCATCTTCAATCTTCTTTCTTCGCTCCGCCGCCGCGGAGCATCCATCCCGGCCGACTGCTAAACTTGGAATGAGGTACCTTTAAATGACGTCATCCAAGATGGCGTCCGCCGAATTCCGATTGGCTGATAGGATTCTATCAGCCAATCGGAATTAAGTTAAAAAAATCTGATTGGCTGATTGAATCAGCCAATCAGATTCAAGTTCAATCCGATTGGCTGATCCAATCAGCCAATCAGATTGAGCTCGCATTCTATTGGCTGTTCCGATCAGCCAATAGAATGCGAGCTCAATCTGATTGGCTGATTGGATCAGCCAATCGGATTGAACTTGAATCTGATTGGCTGATTCAATCAGCCAATCAGATTTTTTTAACTTAATTCCGATTGGCTGATAGAATCCTATCAGCCAATCGGAATTCGGCGGACGCCATCTTGGATGACGTCATTTAAAGGTACCTCATTCCAAGTTTAGCAGTCGGCCGGGATGGATGCTCCGCGGCGGCGGAGCGAAGAAAGAAGATTGAAGATGCCGCCGGAAGAATGAAGACTTTGCTGCCGCTTGGAGGAAGACGTCGCCGGAGGAAGATTTCTTCTTTGCCGCTTGGAGGACGACATCGCCGGAGGAAGATTTCTTCTTTGCCGCTTGGAGGACGACATCGCCCGGATCGGATCAGGAGTTCGGCCCGGTGTGGTGAAGACAAGGTAGGGAGATCTTCAGGGGGGTAGTGTTAGGATTTTTTAAGGGGGGTTTGGGTGGGTTTAGAATAGGGGTATGTGGGTGGTGGGTTGTAATATGGGGGGGGGGGGGGGGGATTGTATTTGTTGAATGCAAAAGAGCTGAATTATTTGGGGCATGCCCCACAAAAGGCCCTTTTAAGGGCTGGTAAGGTAAAGAGCTTTGAAATTTGTTTAATTTAGAATAGGGCAGGGAATTTTTGATATTTTGGGGGTTTATTATTTTATTAGGGGGCTTAGAATAGGTGTAATTAGCTTAAAAATCTTGTAATCTTTTTTTTATTTTTTGTAATTTAGTGTTTGTTTTTTTTTGTAATTTAGTTTAGTTAATTTAATTGTATTTTTAGATAGATGTTTGTAGTTTATTAAATTTATTGATAGTGTAGGTGTATTTGTAACTTAGGTTAGGATTTATTTTACAGGTAATTGGGTAATTATTTTAACTAGGTAGATATTAAATAGTTAATAACTATTTAATATCTATTATACCTAGTTAAAATAATTAACAATTTACCTGTAAAATAAATATTAACCCTAACATAGCTACAATGTAATTATTAATTATATTGTAGCTATCTTAGGGTTTATTTTATAGGTAAGTATTTAGATTTAAATAGGAATATTTTAGTTTATAAATTAATTAGATTAATTTAATATAAATATAGTTAGGGGTGTTAGTGTTAGATAGAGTTAATATAGTTAATATAAATACTATAGTAACTATATTAACCCTAATATAATTAGGGTTAATATAGTTAATATATATAATGTAATACCTATATTAACTATAATATACTTAGGGTTAATATAGATAATATAGCTGGCGGCGGGGTAGGTAGATTAAATTAGGGGTTAATAATTTTAATAGAGATGGCGGCGGTGTAAGGGGCTTACATTAGGGGTTAATAATATTAATATAGCTGGCGGCGGTATAGGGGGATTAGATTAGGGGTTAATAATTTTTATATAGGTGGCGGCGGTGTAAGGGGTCAGATTAGGGGATAGATAAGGTAGATGGCGGCGGTTTTAGAGGCTCACAGTAGGGGGTTAGTTTATGTAGATGGCGGCGGGGTCCGGGAGCGGCGGTTTAGGGGGTAATAACTTTATTAGGGATTTCGGGGGGGGGGGGATCGCGGTTGACAGGGAGATAGACATTGCGCATGCGTTAGGTGTTAGGTTTATTTTAGCAGATCGCGGTTGACAGGGAGATAGACATTGCGCATGCGTTAGGTGTTAGGTTTATTTTCTAGATAGTTTAGGGAGTTACGGGGCTCCAATAGTCAGCGTAAGGCTTCTTACGGCTGCTTTTTGTGGCTAGGTGAAAATGGAGTAAGTTTTCTCCATTTTCGCCACGTAAGTCCTTACGCTGCATATTGGATACCAAACTGCGCGGGTTTGGTATACCTGCCTATGGCCCAAAAAACTGCGGGCGACGGCAGAAATATACGCGCGTAACTTCTAGCTTACGCCGTATATAGGATACCAAATCCGCGCAATTATTGGCGTCGCCGGCTTTTGCGGGCGACGCTTTATATCGGATCGACCCCCAAGTCTCATTTAGCAGGAGTGAGCAGCCTGCATAGCTGACCTGATCAGCAAGAAGATAAACAGACAAAGTTAGAGCAGCCCTGCACAGAACTTTTTGTGTCTGACACAGGGAAGGGAAGGCTCAGTCGGCAGCAGAGCAGATCAAAGCAGGTGTCCCACGCCACTACAAACCTCAATTAAACATAACAAGGCAGGCACAGACAGTGGATCTAACCTGGTGGCAACCTTAGCTGCTTCAGCTGTCACAGGAGCCAGCTTCACTTCGTCTTATGGCGCGGTCAGGCCGGGTTGTGACTATACAGCTGGCCCGATGCGCTGAGTAAATATAACAGACCCGCTCAGCCGAGAGCAGAGAGCAGGTCTGTGAAACAGTGTTTTTTTTTTTTTTAAATTAATAGGGTATATTATGTTTTATAAATGTTTGGCTAATATAATGTTATATAATTCTGCACTATGTGCAGAATTATATAACATTATTTTTAAGGTTTACTGTCCCTTTAAATAGCCAGTAGTCCCACTCACTTTTAAAAAAAAGGTGCAAAAAGTGGTTGCTATAGTGACCACCACAACAAAGAAAATACTAAACATCGTGTGCTTTCAATGACTGTGTTCTGCTTTATTGTGTTATATAAAACATACATTGTATTACAATGCAAACAAAAACAGTGACTATTCTTTCAGGAAAAACTATGCAGGATCATTATAGAGTGTTCACTAATAATCCACAGACTAATCAGATAGACAGATAGTGAGAATGAAATGAAAGTAAAGCAAGTAGAAACAGAATCTCAAGTGTGTCATATAAAGATATACACTGCTCATGCATTCAAGCATACAATATAGCGTATAGAATCTCTATTTAGCCTCAACTGCAGACCTAAGTGGTAATAGTTATACGATCTTGTAATGCCAAATCTTCAGAGCTGAATAAACACATATGTAAAGTGTGTACGCATCAATCAGCCTGTAGCCAAAAATTATTATTATTATTATTATGGGCTTAAGCTAACTCACCCACTGTATTATACGCTTACCAATACTTGCGGTACCTTCCTGATTACAGATGGCATGTATCATGGGACTTACGTGGCTGTTTTATCAGCTAATATGTAAATCACAATTCATGGCGTATCATATCAGCAGGCTAGGCATGCCCATCCTACTGTCACTCAAACAGGTGCCTATGTATGAAGATTTGCTAATTTAGCACCTGTCTAATTAGCATACCACCATATCCTCGTCATTAGTATCATTTTGTGCCACCGTGAGACCATTTTTAAAACAGTGTGCTTTAATGGCAGACTCAAGCATACGCCTATATGTCACTGAAATCTACTATAAACCACTAAGAAGGAAAACAGTGTAAACAGTTTAGGGGAATGGTTAAAGACCCATAGTGAAGAAAGTATACACCACAAAGGGAAATAATAAAGAGTGAACATTTATTGGACATGCTTGTCATGTGAGAAAGTGTAAGGGGCTAATTTTATATAGAAATTATTATTTTTTAATTAAAAAAACAACTCAAAGAACCAAAGAACTATCGCCTAGAATAGATCACAAGTTTTGTCTGTAAAGACCTGCGGTGCTAACAAGCCTTTTTTTCCAGCCAATACAATGCAAGATCAATTCTATTGGCTGATTAAATCAACCAATCAGATTTTTCCCACCTTAATTCCGATTGGCTGATAGAATCCTATCAGCCAATCGGAATTCGAGGGATGCCATCTTGGATGACGTCATTTAAAGGAAACTTCATTCGGCCTTAGGACATCGGAAGAAGAGGATGGCTCCGCGTCGGCTGGATTTAAGATGGCTCCGCTCCGCTCCGGTTGATTGAAGATAGAAGATGCCGCTTGGATGAAGACATCTGCCGCTTGGAGGACCTCTTCTGCCCCGATCGGATGAAGACTTCTGCCGCTCCGGATGTCCACTTCTGGCCCATCGGTGGCCGGCTGGCTGAAGACGGCTCAAGGTAGGGTGATCTTCAGGGGGGTAGTGTTAGGTTTTTTTAAGGGGGGATCTGGTGGCTTTAGAGTATAGGTGTGTGGGTGGTGGGTTGTAATGTTGGGGGGGTTGTATTTTTTTTTTTTACAGGTAAAAGAGCTGATTACTTTGGGGCAATGCCCTGCAAAAAGCCCTTTTAAGGGCTGGTAAAAGAGCTGATTATTTTGTAATTTAGTATAGGGTAGGGCATTTTATTATTTTGGGGGGCTTTTTTATTTTATTAGGGGGTTTAGATTAGGTGTAATTAGATTAAAATTCTTGTAATATTTTTTTATTTTTTGTAATTTTGTTTTTGTTTTTTTGTATTATAGTTTAGTTTATTGAATTGTATTTTAGTTTAGATAATTGTAGGTAATTTATTTAATTAATTTATTGATAGTGTAGTGTTAGGTGTATTTGTAACTTAGGTTAGGATTTATTTTACAGGTACTTTTTGTAATTATTTTAACTAGGTAGCTATTAAATAGTTATTAACTATTTAATAGCTATTGTATCTAGTTAAAATAAATACAAAGTTGCCTGTAAAATAAATATAAATCCTAAAATAGCTACAATGTAAATATTAGTTATATTGTAGCTATATTAGGGTTTATTTTATAGGTAAGTATTTAGTTTTAAATAGGATTAATTTATTTATTGATAATAATTTTAGTTTGTTTTATTTAAATTATGTAAGTTAGGGGGGTGTTAGGGTTAGACTTAGGTTTGGGGGTTAATAACTTTATTATAGTAGCGGCGACATTGGGGGTGTCAGATTAGGGGTTAATAATTGTAGGTAGGTGGCGGCAATGTTAGGGACCGCAGATTAGGGGTTAATAAAATGTATTATAGTGTTTGCGAGGCGGGAGTGCGGCGGTTTAGGGGTTAATACATTTATTATAGTGGCAGCGATGTCCGGTCGGCAGATTAGGGGTTGATAAGTGTTGGTAGGTGGCGGCGACGACATTGGGGGGGGGCAGATTAGGGATTAATAAATATGATATAGGTGTCAGCGATGTTAGGGGCAGCAGATTAGGGGTTCATAGCTATAATGTAGGTGGCGGCAGTGTCCGGTCGGCAGATTGGGGTTAAATAATTTTATTATAGGGTTTGCGATGTGGGGGGCCTCGGTTTAGGGGTTCATAGGTAGTTTATGGGTGTTAGTGTACTTTATAGCACTGTAGTTAAGAGCTTTATGTTCCGGCGCTAGCCCATAAAGCTCTTAACTACTGACTTTTTTTGCGGTTGGAGTCTTGGCTGTAGAGGGTCTACCGCTCACTTCTTCCAAGTCTCGTAATACCAGCGTTAGGCAAATCCCATAGAAAAGATAGGATACGCAATTGACATAAGGGGATTTGCGATAGCCTCGAGTCGCAGAAAAAAAAGTGAGCGGTAGACCCCTTCCTGCCTGACTCGTAATACCAGCGGGCGTTAAAAAGCAGCATTAGGACCCCTTAACGCTGCTTTTTAAGGCTAATGCAGAACTCGTAATCTAGGCGAGGTGTTAGTGTACTTTATAGCACTGTAGTTAGGAGCTTTATGTTCCGGCATCAGCCCATAAAACTCTTAACTACTGACTTTTTTTGCGGTTGGAGTCTTGGTGGTAGAGGGTCTACCGCTCACTTCTTCCAAGACTCGTAATACCAGCGTTAGGCAAATCCCATAGAAAAGATAGGATACGCAATTGACGTAAGGGGATTTGCGGTAGACCCTTTCCTGCCTGACTCGTAATACCAGCGGGCGTTAAAAAGCAGCGTTAGGACCCCTTAACGCTGCTTTTTAAGGCTAACGCAGAACTCGTAATCTAGGCGTATACAAGTTAGCACACATAAACACCTATGGGTAAAACAGAAACACTAACCCCTGTAGTCAGAGACACTAGTGAGGCATCATGTCACACTCACATGATATTAGTGCAGGCAGTGGCATGTCAAAGTTTTTTTTATTGAAGACATTTTTTTTTTTTTTAAGCTGGGCCCCCACCCTCAGTCGCAGTTGCAAAATCTGCACCCCCTGTAGTTTTGTCCCTGCATGTCTGGCAACACATCTTATCACTTTGGAAATCATTCTATACCTCTACAGCGCAGAAAAGTAGGAGGGGCAGAAACCTGATATAACTCAGGACCCTTAACAGGTCACATATTCATTATATCTTAACTAGAGCACAGGTGAAATAATCAGCTGATCAGTAACCATGGTTACTAACCTGTTCTCACCCTTCAGATGATTATTTCACCTGTGCTATAGTTAAGATGTAATGAATATGTGGCCTGTTAAAGGTTTGGAGTTAAGGGTCCTGTGGACTGGAGTTGAAAAACACTGCTGCATAATATATATATAACAAATGAAGAAAGTGGACAATCCAGGGCAAGTTAAAAACAATATCTTTTATTCACCAACGATAAAAGGTTCCAGGAGGGTCCATATACAGGTTAGCAAGGCAACACAGGCAAACTGAAAGCTAACATGTTTCGGCTATACAGCAGTAATCATAGCTAATTCAGTATACCTGTGGTGCCCCTTTAAAAGCAAAACAAGAAAATAATTGGTCAATCAATACAACCAATGCCTGTGAAGCCTAGCCACAGGGCCGGACTGGGAAATCAGACCAGCCCTGGAAACTTGTATAGACCGGCCCAGCCCCGCCCCGCCCCCTCTGAGCCAACCCCGCCCCCTTCATCTTAACCCCGCCCCATTCATATTAACCCCGCCCCACTGGCACAGCCCCCTCCGTATATTTGACAATAGCTACAATAGTGACTAATATAATCCATTAAAAGTTATTCTCTGTAAAAGTCACATTTGGGGCAAAAAAGAGACTGCTTCCTGGGCCTGGTTGCAACTTTTCGCCACCCTGGAAGTTCCGCCACTGCCCTGTATATCGGCTATATACCCAAGTGAGATGTCAGATCATTATAACCAATGCCTTAGTGAATGGGATGTTGTGCTATAGGACATCATTACATACACAGCAAAGTAAAATGCATGTAGTGTGTTGCTACAGCCGTTAGCTTGTGAGCACTAAGTTGTGACACAATTATTGTCATCAGATCAATGGGTTGTGACACACCTTTATTTTTATTCTTTTGCTCTGCTTTTACTTTATTATTTCAGTTATAACTCTTGAAATTTCTTAGACAAGAATTGTGACAATGAGCCCATACATAGTCACATGCTCACACAGTCACATACCCACACACTCGCATACCCACACACTCGCATACCCACACACTCACATACCCACACACTCACATACCCACACACTCACATACCCACACACTTACAAACCCACAAGACATCAGACAGGATACCTGCCCATGTGTGAGCTACATATGATGTAAGATCATAGGATGATGAGCTTTTGTATTCCCTGAACAATTACACGGATATTATGTTTGGCAGAAATTGTATGGATTTGTTAAAAACTCAGCTATATAATTTTAGAGGTTTTTTTTTGCAGAAAAATCACACAGGCATTTTTTCCTTTTCTGTTATTACATAAAGTACTTAAGTTACAGGGGGTGTTAATAGTTTATAAACTAAAAACAGCAAAGCCAACATTAATTTTTGCAATTCTGGAGCAGATGGAGAAATTACTATGATTTTTATTATTTCTTTTCAGTTTTTGGGCTGTAACTATGTTCTCAGGGATATTTTCTTCTTGTGCTAAACACTGTTCTTAGTCTTACTGACATAGATTGCAAACTTTAACAATTAATTGTGCAGATGGATTCCTATCTCTCTTTTAAACCTAAGATACGTAGACATAGACAGAAGCTTTAACAAGAGCCTCTGACCTGTTGTTTATGTCCGATGCTGCTCCCGAGTCCCGGATCCTCTCCACCTGACCTCACCCGGTATCATATGCACCACGAAGCAAGGGGCCTGAGGCCAGTGCCGCACTCGCCCCACCCATGGGCGGTCCTGACCGGCACTGCTAAAGTTATTAGTGCCAGTGGTGAGTCCGCCCTCGAAGTTCAGATTTTCCCTGCTCTCTGCACTGAAGGATTATGTCACATGTGTGAGACGACGGCCCGCCATCCCCCACATCATTCCATGGCCTCATCCAGTAACAGACTGAGCTGTGTGAGTGACAGACAGGCACAGACTCAGTCTGATTGCTTTGCGGACTAGGTTGCGTTGCGGACGGAGGGGGTTATTGGTTACTGTTAGACTGTAGACACAGTAGCACTGCCACTCCCACACAGTGTTGTTTCTAGAGAATCTGGCTCCCAGGGCGAAATTTAAAAATGTGCCCCCCCCCCCAATTCTCCCACTACACTAAACCCACATACATACTGATACATTCAATACACATTTGTGAGACAGACGAATCATATGAGAGACACACAAGTGTCCCTCTGCAAGATATCACACTATTTTTGACTTTTCTGAGCCTGTCAAGTCCTTCTTTTGACCCATTTTGCCAAAGGAAAGGAAGTTGCCTAATAATTATGCACACCTGATATAGGGTGTTGATGTCATTAGACCACACCCCTTCTCATTACAGAGATGCACATCACCTAATATGCTTAATTGGTAGTAGGCTTTCGAGCCTATACAGCTTGGAGTAAGACAACATGCATAAAGAGAATGATGTGGTCAAAATACTCATTTGCCTAATAATTCTGCACTCCCTGTATATATATATATATATATATATATATATATATATATATATATATATAATGTATGTGAATGTATGCATGAAGTGTTATATACTTCACTTTCATTTAAATTGTATAGTAGATAACTAAGAGAAGAACTAATTGAGCGGAGGCTTTGCTCACCATCAGCTTAGTGTTCAAGCAACATTCATTTTTGTGTGCACCCGATAGAAGTTTATTATGTGAGGGATTTAGTACACCAGAGTTATCCATCAGTGCTATTCTTGTCTACTGCTTCAGCAATAAGATAAATTTTGACTTGTAATATGAGCGTAAAAATGTAAGTGCTATTTATTGCACTCGAGCAATGTTAATGCACAATAGTGTTAGCATTTTTTTTCCTCCACAAAGGGCTTGATTTATATTTATATCAAGCTAGGGCAGACAGGGGCAGACATATTCACCCTGTCCGCCACAGCTCACCAGTGGCACGCAGCAATCAGCTGCCGGAATTCCACATTGCACAAGAGCGCTAATTTGCGCTCTTATGCAACACTGCCCTCTGCCTGCACACAGTCAATCACGAGCAGGCAGGAGCTATCGATCGCCGGGGTTGGATGAGACCAGGGAGATTGAAATTCTCATCCTAAGAGGTGGAGAAGAGGGTAAGGAAGCAGCGGTCTGATGACTGCTGCTTGATAAATACTGACTGCAAGTTCTCTTGTGAGATCCTGCAGTCGTAGGGAGGCAAACAGCTTGATAAATCAATCATTTAAAAGCTAGCCGTTAATATACCAGCTGTGTGGCTCTCTATTTTGAGTTTAATTTTCCTTTAAGTCTTTTGTGAGAACTTTATATTTGTAGGTGATTTCAATGTTTATTTTATGTGTTATTTTTTTCTTATCGCCCTAAGTACAGTGTCCACGAGCATCAATGCAATGGCAGCAGTAACTGTGGAGGATCTAATAAAACCGCAGAGGCCTAACATTCCTGCAAAGAAACTGATGTATATTTCAAAGGGGCTCTGTAAGTGTCTAAAATCTACATAACACCCTTCTCTTGTGACTTTTACTAATCATTTCAGTGATGGCATTAAATGTTAGGTCCATATGCCATATTTATCTGCTGGTTTATGTTTCCTTTAGAATATAAAAATATAAGTGTATGAAAACCTGTTCACTCTTTTACAGGTTAAAGGGACATAAAACGCAAATTTCTACTTTCATGATTTGAACAGAACATGTGATTTTAAACTTTTTTCCAATTTGCTTCAATTATCTAAATTGTTTCATTCTCTTGGTATTCTTAGTTGAAAAGCATATCTAGGTAGGCTCAGGAGCAGCAATGCATTACTGGGAGCTAGCTGCTGATTGGTGACTGCACAAAAAAATGCCTCTTTTCATGGGTGTTCACCAGATGTCTTCAGATAGCTAACAGTAGTGCATAGCTGCTCCTTCAAAAAAGAATACCAAGAGAAGGAAGCAAATTGGATAAAAGTAAATTGGAAAGTTGTTTAAAATCACATGCTCTATTTGAATCGTGAAAAATAAGAAAAAGAAAAATGTTGGGTTTCATGTCCCTTTAAAGAGATATTAAACAGCTGGGTACAACTACAGTAGCAGCTTACTGCTCACCATGATATTGTTTTTCATCTGTGCCTGCAGCTGTCTTTAAAGTTGTTCTTATTTTAACCCCTTGCAATTATCAGTTAGTAAAGCTCTGCATCTTCGCACTGGGTGCCACCATCTTGGATCTTACATTTGTTATGTAACTTTTAAACTGTACAAAAAAAACTGCAAAACTGTAAAACTTCAGCTCTATGTGAGATAAACTGAAGTGCAAACTTGTCAAAATGCCAGATCTTTGAAAGTGCTCCTGTCCCAGCAAAACACAATCTACAAGATGGCGGCGCCCAGTATAAAATGCAGAGCTTTACCATCTGGATTATCTAATGAGTTAAAATAATAGAACGGGATTAAAATAACCTGCAGGTAAAGGAGGAAATGCAACAGTATGATGAGTAGTAACCAAGGTAGTGTAGTTTTACTCAGCAGTTAATGTCACTTTAAGTAAAATTGTTGACCAAAGTTATTACTATTATTATTATTATTAATATTATTATGCTGACTTTTTCCCTACTCAGAGCAAATATGAACAGGTTACAATATAGTACAATCACCCATGTATTAGATACTAATACTTAAGAACCAGTATCACTAAAGAACATAGAAGTTGTTCAAAGAGAATAAATAAAAAATATACGCCTAGATTTAGAGTTCTGCGGCCAAAGGGGTACGTAGCTAACGCTGGCTTTTTTCTGGCCGCACCTTTTAAATACCGCTGGTATTGAGAGTTCACAGAATGGCTGCGTTAGGCTCCAAAAAGGAGCGTAGAGCATATTTAACGCAACTTCAACTCTCGATACCAGCGGTGCTTACGAACGCGGCCAGCTTCAAAAACGTGCTCGTGCACGATTCCCCCATAGGAAACAATGGGGCTGTTTGAGCTGAAAAAAAACCTAACACCTGCAAAAAAGCCGCGTTCAGCTCCTAACGCAACCCCATTGTTTGCTATGGGGAAACACTTCCTACGCCTGCACCTAACACTCTAACATGTACCCCGAGTCTAAACACCCCTAACCTTACACTTATTAACCCCTATTCTGCCGCCCCCGCTATCGCTGACCCCTGCATATTATCATTAACCCCTAATCTGCCGCTCCGTAAACCGCCGCTACTTACATTATCCCTATGTACCCCTAATCTGCTGCCTCTAACACCGCCGGCCCCTATATTATATTTATTAACCCCTAATCTGCCCCCCACAACGTCGCCTCCACCTGCCTACACTTATTAACCCCTAATCTGCCGAGCGGACCGCACCACTATTATAATAAAGTTATTAACCCCTAATCCGCCTCACTAACCCTATAATAAATAGTATTAACCCCTAATCTGCCCTCCCTAACATTGCCGACACCTAACTTCAATTATTAACCCCTAATCTGCCGACTGGAGCTCACCGCTATTCTAATAAATGTATTAACCCCTAAAGCTAAGTCTAACCCTAACACTAACACCCCCCTAAGTTAAATATAATTTACATCTAACGAAATTAATTAACTCTTATTAAATAAATTATTCCTATTTAAAGATAAATACTTACCTGTAAAATAAATCCTAATATAGCTACAATATAAATTATAATTATATTATAGCTATTTTAGGATTTATATTTATTTTACAGGTAACTTTGTATTTATTTTAACCAGGTACAATATCTATTAAATAGTTAAGAACTATTTAATAGCTAAAATAGTTAAAATAATTACAAAATTACCTGTAAAATAAATCCTAACCTAAGTTACAATTAAACCTAACACTACACTATCAATAAATTAATTAAATAAAATACCAACAATTATCTACAATTAAACCTAACACTACACTATCAATAAATTATTTAAATACAATATCTACAATTATCTACAATTAAACCTAACACTACACTATCAATAAATTATTTAAATACAATATCTACAAATAAATACAATGAAATAAACTAACTAAAGTACAAAAAATAAAAAAGAACTAAGTTACAAAAAATAAAAAAATATTTACAAACATTAGAAAAATATTACAACAATTTTAAACTAATTACACCTACTCTAAGCCCCCTAATAAAATAACAAAGCCCCCCAAAATAAAAAAATACCCTACCCTATTCTAAATTAAAAAAGTTCAAAGCTCTTTTACCTTACCAGCCCTGAACAGGGCCCTTTGCGGGGCATGCCCCAAAGAATTCAGCTCTTTACCTGTAAAAAAAACACATACAATACCCCCCCCCCCAACAGCCAATAGAATGCAAGCTCAATCTGATTGGCTGATTGGATCAGCCAATCGGATTGAACTTGATTCTGATTGGCTGATTCCATCAGCCAATCAGAATATTCCTACCTTAATTCCGATTGGCTGATAGAATCCTATCAGCCAATCGGAATTCGAGGGACGCCATCTTGGATGACGTCATTTAAAGGAACCGTCATTCATCGTCTAGTCGTCGGTTGAAGAGGATGTTCTGCGTCGGCTTGGAAGAAGATGGCTCCGCTCCGCTCCAGAAGAAAGAAGATTGAAGATGCGGCTTGATAGAAGACTTCATCCCGATGATGGACTTCCGACTTCAGCCCGATGATGGATTTCTTCAGCCGCCGCTTGGATCCAGACTTCAGCCCAAGGATGGACGTCACTCTTCAGCCCCCCGCTTGGGCTTGGATCAACACTTCCGAGGACCGATCGGTGAACCTGGTATGGTGAAGATAAGGTAGGAAGATCTTCAGGGGCTTAGTGTTAGGTTTATTTAAGGGGGGTTTGGGTTAGATTAGGGGTATGTGGGTGGTGGGTTGTAATGTTGGGGGGGTATTGTATGTGTTTTTTTTACAGGCAAAAGAGCTGAATTCTTTGGGGCATGCCCCGCAAAGGGCCCTGTTCAGGGCTGGTAAGGTAAAAGAGCTTTGAACTTTTTTAATTTAGAATAGGGTAGGGCATTTTTTTATTTTGGGGGGCTTTGTTATTTTATTAGGGGGCTTAGAGTAGGTGTAATTAGTTTAAAATTGTTGTAATATTTTTCTAATGTTTGTAAATATTTTTTTATTTTTTTGTAACTTAGTTCTTTTTTATTTTTTGTACTTTAGTTAGTTTATTTCATTGTATTTATTTGTAGATATTGTATTTAAATAATTTATTGATAGTGTAGTGTTAGGTTTAATTGTAGATAATTGTAGAAATTGTATTTAATTAATTTATTGCTAGTGTAGTGTTAGGTTTAATTGTAACTTAGGTTAGGATTTATTTTACAGGTAATTTTGTAATTATTTTAACTATTTTAGCTATTAAATAGTTCTTAACTATTTAATAGCTATTGTACCTGGTTAAAATAAATACAAAGTTGCCTGTAAAATAAATATAAATCCTAAAATAGCTATAATATAATTATAATTTATATTGTAGCTATATTAGGGTTTATTTTACAGGTAAGTATTTAGATTTAAATAGGAATAATTTATTTAATAAGAGTTAATTTATTTTGTTAGAATAAAATTATATTTAACTTAGGGGGGTGTTAGGGTTAGGGTTAAAATTAGCTTTAGGGGTTAAAAAATTTATTAGAGTAGCGGTGAGCTCTGATCGGCAGATTAGGGGTTAATACTTGAAGTTAGGTGTCGGCGATGTTAGGGAGGGCAGATTAGGGGTTAATACTATTTATTATAGGGTTATTGAGGCGGGAGTGAGGCGGATTAGCGGTTAATAACTTTATTATAATAGCGGTGCGGTCCGCTCGGCAGATTAGGGGTTAATAAGTGTAGGCAGGTGGAGGCGACGTTGTGGGGGGCAGATTAGGGGTTAATAAATATAATATAGGGGTCGGCGGTGTTAGGGGCAGCAGATTAGGGGTACATAAGTATAACGTAGGTGGCGGTCGGCAGATTAGGGGTTAAAAAAATGTAATCGAGTGGCGGGGATGTGGGGGGGCCTCGGTTTAGGGGTACATAGGTAGTTTATGGGTGTTAGTGTACTTTAGAGCACAGTAGTTAAGAGCTTTATAAACCGGCGTTAGCCCACAAAGCTCTTAACTACTGACTTTTTTCTGCGGCTGGAGTTTTGTCGTTAGATTTCTAACGCTCACTTCAGCCACGACTCTAAATACCGGAGTTAGAAAGATCCCATTGAAAAGATAGGATACGCAAATGACGTAAGGGGATCTGCGGTATGGAAAAGTAGCGGCTGGAAAGTGAGCGTTAGACCCTTTCCTGACTGACTCCAAATACCGGCGGTAGCCTAAAACCAGCGTTAGGAGCCTCTAACGCTGGTTTTCACGGCTACTGCCCAACTCTAAATCTAGGCCATAGTGAATAAACCTTTAGATTCTGTTATTGATATACTTTTTTTTTTATTTATAAAATATTTTCAAACTGTTCTCTTATTTTAAAGGAACATGAAAGTCAAAATAAAACTTTCTTGGTTCAGCATTCATTTTGAGATATTTTTTAATTGACTTCTATTATCAAATTAACTTCATTTTTGCAGCATCCTTTGTTGAAAAGCATAACTAGGTAGGCTTAGGAGCAGCAATGCACTACCAGGAGCAAGCTGGTAATTGGTGGCTACACACATACAGTATATATCTTGTCATTGGCTCACCAGATGTGTTCAGCTAGCTCCCAGTAGCGCATTGCTGTGTTGGAGCTGACTTTAACTATATGTTTATTAAGCTATTTGCAAGAATTAAATAAAACAGTTGTATGCACGTAATAGTGCAATAATAAAATGCTGTAACATATAAGAAATATTTGTTTTTGCACGAGCCAACAACAAGCATGTCATTTTAAAACTATCAACCCTACAGTATATTTGGCCCCCACATTGCACTGCTGCACTGAATGGAAACCAACGCAGCACTAGTCGCATGATTTGTAACTAGCGCTGCTGAGTGGATCAGTGGCGGTTTGCACATAGGACCAGCAGTGCTCTTTAGTTCCAAAGTTCTGATGTGTGTTTAACCCAGTAGTGCAAGTCTATAGTTTTATAATAACAGGCTCTAATAAATTATAGCATCTCATTATTCACCTGTTATTATGGCCCTTTTTAGGGGCACAAAAACAGTGATTCTACTGCAACATACTGTGTAATAAAGTGTGTATTTAAAAAGGCTGTACACAGTGTGAATCTCAGAGCTAACACTGACTCACAGTGCACTGCCTGTCAATCAGACTAGTGCATGAAAGTACATTTACCAGTCAGCAGATAAGTACACTATCAGCACATGGAGTTTTAGAGGCCTCTAGAGGTGTTTTTGTGTGCGTGTTTTTTTAATCTCACTTTAAAGAGTGGTGCAATAGTATGATGGGGCTGTGCAGCATACTGTAGATTCTTATGTCCCTTTAATTGTATAAGAGTGAGCAAGGACTAGATGTATTTCAGTTTTACAGTAGGAGTGAGTCCTATATATTTCTAGCATTCTAAATCACAGATTGTTCTCTCTGGGTTTTTTTTTATCACAGCACTGGTGTATGGATGCGCTTGTATCACAGTAGCTGTATTATCGTCTTTCCTTGGGGGTGGAGTTTTTCAGGTATAAGTATAGCATACCTGGCTGTGCCATTTTCTGCTTATACTACCTCAACACTCACTAACTGCTGTCTTTATTTTTACCAGGGCTCTTTATTAATAATGGGAGTGGTCAGTGGCCCTTTACTTGGAGCATTTGTCCTTGGGATGTTCTTCGTGTCCTGCAACAGTATCGTAAGTTAGGTCCCATGGGGTGTGTTACTAACACATTAGAGCAGAGCTTTCCAAACTTTTCATGTTGGTGACAAACTATTTAGACCTACATAATTTTGTGACACAGTAATTCATCTGTACTAGCTAACAGGAGGTTAAACTAACTTGTTTTAAGAGATACGGACACACACATAAATTATATAATAACAAAATGTATTGACAAGTAACAGTATGTATGTGCAAGAATTAAAAAAAAGTTTAACACCAATAGCTACTTACTATTTTAATGAAATGTATGAGGTTGATGGGATGAACACAGTTTCTGAATAATTGGTGGAATATTAGATAATGACACTCGTATAAGCCGCCAATAGGAATAGTTTCAGTTCCTGCCTAGCTGCGCCAGTTGGTTAAGATGATCTGTGACCCACTAGGTATCAATCATGTGATATGCAGAAAGTCGGAAACCCCCAAAAAATTTAAATTAAAAAAAGATTGTGCTGAAGCAGGGACACGCCTACAAACTGCCACCGACACACAGTTTGGGAAGCACTGCATTAGAGGAATAAAAGTTGAGCATGTGGTTTAGTATTGTCAAGGTTAGGTGTATGTAGGGACATGTCCATGTCTAGTTAACAGAGATTGCAATATATATATATATGTATTTGTGATGGATTTTATGTATACTATTTATGCTGTGTGCAAGCAGAAATGTTCTACAATATGGTCACATAAGGGTCACTGCAAATGCTAAGAGAGTTGTTAGAAGATGAGTGAATAGTCTGATGGTTTTCTTACTGTATATCTCCTATTGCCAGGGTGTGTGCTCCGGCTTGGTGGTGGGCTTGGTTATGTGCTTATGGCTGGCAGTAGGAGGTACACTTTATCCTCCTACCGCAGAGATGATGGGAGTCTTACCAACCTATACAGACCACTGCCCTTTATATAACTCCAGTGACGGCATCATCTATGGACCAATCCTTCAAAGAAACATCACAGCACCTGAGTATGGGTAAGAGTTGTAATGACATCCCTTCTTACACTCAGACAATTAGATGTTATTGAACATAATGTAATCTAGACAGGGGTGGAACTACCATTGACTGTGCACATTTTGTTAATGGAAGTAAATTGGAAAGTTGTTTACAATTGCATGCTCTATCTGAATCATGAAAGTTTAATTTTGACTTGAATGTCCCTTTAAGTCAGTTCAGAAACCACCAAGCTAGAATATATTTGCAGAAAGGGAGTAGAAAGGATTTGACCCTGTAACACTCTGACATACACCAAATATTTGTTAGCAGGATAGGCTTTAATATGAGTCGGCTTCAACTGTGAAGAAACTGATTTGTCAGTAAGTGTAGACCTTATTTTCCCTCACCCTCTCATGAATCCTATACACATTGGTGGGTTAGTACCAAAACTAAATCATGTAAAGGCAGAAGAGGGTAAAATCTCTGCCTAGTATGAGAAAGCAGTGTTGTTTGTGCCGACAAAAGCACATTGAATTGGTAGTTTTTACTTAAAGTGATGGTAAACTCCATTTTATGTAAATAGTTAATTAACATCAATTAATTTAATCAATGTGACACACCAAATATCATCTAATCAAGTATATTTGTAATTACTTACAATCCTTTTATTAGTATGACATTCTTATGCGATCCATCTCCAGCCCCCTGTGATGTCATATTCTTTGTTTGTTTTTTGTCCAATCGGTAAGCCTTCTAAGGAACCCGCTATACGCCTGTGCAATATAGCATTCTTCTTACAATATGCTCCTCCAATCAGGAACGTTTAAATTCCGTGACGATTTGCGCGTTCATGTTTTTGCACTGCATGCATTGATTGACACTTCAACACGGCACGCCAGAGTAATCATATTTTTTAAATATAATTTATAACTATGTATATTTGATTTATAAATATATGAAATAGTAATAGACTTAGGCCTAGATTTGGAGTTTGGCGGTAGCCGTGAAAACCAGCGTTAGAGGCTCCTAACGCTGGTTTTAGGCTACCTCCGGTATTTGGAGTCAGTCAAAAAAGGGTCTAACGCTCACTTTTTAGCCGCGACTTTTCCATACCGCAGATCCCCTTACGTCAATTGCGTATCCTATCTTTTCAATGGGATTTTTCTAACTCCGGTATTTAGAGTCGTGTCTGAAGTGAGCGTTAGACATCTAACGACAAAACTCCAGCCGCAGAAAAAAGTCAGTAGTTAAGAGCTTTCTGGGCTAACTCCGGTTCATAAAGCTCTTAACTACTGTACTCTAAAGTACACTAACACCCATAAACTACCTATGTACCCCTAAACCGAGGCCCCCCCACATCGCCGCCACTCAATTTAATTTTTTTAACCCCTAATCTGCCGACCGCCACCTACGTTATCCTTATGTACCCCTAATCTGCTGCCCCTAACACCGCCGACCCCTATATTATATTTATTAACCCCTAACCTGCCCCCCACAACGTCGCAGCCAGCTACCTACAATAATTAACCCCTAATCTGCCGACCGCAAAGAGCCGCCACCTACATTATAGCTATGTACCCCTAATCTGCTGCCCCTAACACCGCCGACCCCTATATTATATTTATTAACCCCTAATCTGCTCCCCACAACGTCGCCTCCACCTGCCTACACTAATTAACCCCTAATCTGCCGAGCGGACCGCACCGCTATCATAATAAAGTTATTAACCCCTAATCCACCTCACTAACCCTATAATAAATAGTATTAACCCCTAATCTGCCCTCCCTAACATCGCCGACACCTAACTTCAAACATTAACCCCTAATCTGCCGACTGGAGCTCACCGCTATTCTAATAAATGTATTAACCCCTAAAGCTAAGTCTAACCCTAACACTAACACCCCCTAACTTAAATATAATTTAAATCTAACGAAATAAATTAACTCTTATTAAATAAATTATTCCTATTTAAAGCTAAATACTTACCTGTAAAATAAATCCTAATATAGCTACAATATAAATTATAATTATATTATAGCTATTTTAGGATTAATATTTATTTTACAGGTAACTTTGTATTTATTTTAACCAGGTACAATAGCTATTAAATAGTTAAGAACTATTTAACAGCTAAAATAGTTAAAATAATTACAAAATTACCTGTAAAATAAATCCTAACCTAAGTTACAATTAAACCTAACACTACACTATCAATAAATTAATTAAATACAATACCTACAAATAACTACAATGAAATAAACTAACTAAAGTACAAAAAATAAAAAAGAACTAAGTTACAAAAAATAAAAAAATATTTACAAACATAAGAAAAATCTTACAACAATTTTAAACTAATTACACCTACTCTAAGCCCCCTAATAAAATAACAAAGCCCCCCAAAATAAAAAATGCCCTACCCTATTCTAAATTACTAAAGTTCAAAGCTCTTTTACCTTACCAGCCCTGAACAGGGCCCTTTGCGGGGCATGCCCCAAAGAATTCAGCTCTTTTGCCTGTAAAAAAAAACATACAATACCCCCCCAACATTACAACCCACCACCCACAAACCCCTAATCTAACCCAAACCCCCCTTAAATAAACCTAACACTAAGCCCCTGAAGATCATCCTACCTTGTCTTCACCATACCAGGTTCACCGATCGGTCCTGGCTCCAAAATCTTCATCCAACCCAAGCGGGGGCTGGCGATCCATCCTCTGGCGGCTGAAGAGGTCCAGAAGAGGCTCCAAAGTCTTCATCCTATCCGGGAAGAAGAGTAGATCCGGACCGGCAACCATCATCTTCCAAGCGGCATCTTCTATCTTCATCCGATGAGGACCGGCTCCATCCTGAAGACCTCCACCGCGGACCCATCTTCATCCGGCGACGTCCAACTGAAGAATGACGGTTCCTTTAAGGGACGTCATCCAAGATGGCGTCCCTCGAATTCCGATTGGCTGATAGGATTCTATCAGCCAATCGGAATTAAGGTAGGAATATTCTGATTGGCTGATGGAATCAGCCAATCAGAATCAAGTTCAATCTGATTGGCTGATCCAATCAGCCAATCAGATTGAGCTCGCATTCTATTGGCTGTTCCGATCAGCCAATAGAATGCAAGCTCAATCTGATTGGCTGATTGGATCATCTTGGATGACGTCCCTTAAAGGAACCGTCATTCTTCAGTTGGACGTCGCCGGATGAAGATGGGTCCGCGGTGGAGGTCTTCAGGATGGAGCCGGTCCTCATCGGATGAAGATAGAAGATGCCGCTTGGAAGATGATGGTTGCCGGTCCGGATCTACTCTTCTTCCCGGATAGGATGAAGACTTTGGAGCCTCTTCTGGACCTCTTCAGCCACCGGATGATGGATCGCCAGCCCCCGCTTGGGTTGGATGAAGATTTTGGAGCCAGGACCGATCGGTGAACCTGGTATGGTGAAGATAAGGTAGGATGATCTTCAGGGGCTTAGTGTTAGGTTTATTTAAGGGGGGTTTGGGTTAGATTAGGGGTATGTGGGTGGTGGGTTGTAATGTTGGGGGGGGGTATTGTATGTTTTTTTTTACAGGCAAAAGAGCTGAATTCTTTGGGGCATGCCCCGCAAAGGGCCCTGTTCAGGGCTGGTAAGGTAAAAGAGCTTTGAACTTTAGTAATTTAGAATAGGGTAGGGCATTTTTTATTTTGGGGGGCTTTGTTATTTTATTAGGGGGATTAGAGTAGGTGTAATTAGTTTAAAATTGTTGTAAGATTTTCCTTATGTTTGTAAATATTTTTTTATTTTTTGTAACTTAGTTCTTTTTTATTTTTTGTACTTTAGTTAGTTTATTTCATTGTAGTTATTTGTAGATATTGTATTTAATTAATGTATTGATAGTGTAGTGTTAGGTTTAATTGTAGATAATTGTAGATATTTTATTTAATTAATTTAATGATAGTGTAGTGTTAGGTTTAATTGTAACTTAGGTTAGGATTTATTTTACAGGTAATTTTGTTATTATTTTAACTAGGTAACTATTAAATAGTTATTAACTATTTAATAGCTATTGTACCTGGTTAAAATAATTACAAAGTTACCTGTAAAATAAATATTAATCCTAAAATAGCTATAATATAATTATAATTTATAGTGTAGCTATATTAGGATTTATTTTACAGGTAAGTATTTAGCTTTAAATAGGAATAATTTATTTAATAAGAGATAATTAATTTTGTTAGATTAAAATTATATTTAACTTAGGGGGGTGTTAGGGTTAGACTTAGCTTTAGGGGTTTATACATTTATTAGAATAGCGGTGAGCTCCAGTCGGCAGATTAGGGGTTAATGTTTGAAGTTAGGTGTCGGCGATGTTAGGGAGGGCAGATTAGGGGTTAATACTATTTATTATAGGGTTAGTGAGGCGGATTAGGGGTTAATAACTTTATTATAGTAGCGCTCAGGTCCGGTCGGCAGATTAGGGGTTAATAAGTGTAGGCAGGTGGAGGCGATGTTGTGGGGGGCAGATTAGGGGTTAATAAATATAATATAGGGGTTGGTGGTGTTAGGGGCAGCAGATTAGGGGTACATAGGGATAATGTAAGTAGCGGCGGTTTACGGAGCGGCAGATTAGGGGTTAATAATAATATGCAGGGGTCAGCGATAGCGGGGGCGGCAGATTAGGGGTTAATAAGTGTAAGGTTAGGGGTGTTTAGACTCGGGGTTCATGTTAGAGTGTTAGGTGCAGACGTAGGAAGTGTTTCCCTATAGCAAACAATGTGGCTGCGTTAGGAGCTGAACGCGGCTTTTTTGCAGGTGTTAGGTTTTTTTTCAGCTCAAACAGCCCCATTGTTTCCTATGGGGGAATCGTGCACGAGCACGTTTTTGAGGCTGGCCGCGTCCGTAAGCAACTCTGGTATCGAGAGTTGCAGTGGCGTTAAATATGCTCTACGCTCCTTTTTTGGAGCCTAACGCAGCCATTCTGTGGACTCTCAATACCAGAGTTATTTTAAAGGTGCGGCCAGAAAAAAGCCAGCGTTAGCTACGCGGGTCGTTACCGACAAAACTCTAAATCTAGCCGTTACTGATTTATAACTATTTTAATAGAAATTGCTGGTTTTCTAAGGGACCGATCGCTCGCTCACTCGTTCTCATCACTGTTTACCTGTTACACATCATTTAAACCACTGCGCATGCGGTAATAATATCCATGTCGGGAGCGTGCAATTGCTCTGACGTGCAGAGCGGGTGGGACCGCAATAGACTCACATAGATTTTGTGTAAGGAATCAGAGGGGCGGAGCTAAGCAGCGCTAAAACGGATTGGGAATATGTGTTAATTATACTAAAAGCAAGTATAAACAATTATTAATTTTAATGCGGTTTGATTACTGTTATATTAAACATTAGAAATCTGGTATTTACCCACAAGGGAGTTTACCATCACTTTAAAATTTCCCTCTTTTCAGGGGCTGGTCCCACTTTCTTAAAGGGACACTGAATGTCTTTTTTAATGTAGTCATTTGTACTTGCAGGTTTTACTTTTGCTCCCTGCATGTCATGTACTACAGTAGGAAAGTGATAGTGAACTGCACATCTAGCTGGAAAACAGAGCTTAAGGGACAGTCAACTCAAATTTTTTTATTGTTTTTAAAGATAGATAATCCCTTTATTACCCATTCACCAGTTTTGCACAGAAAGCATGGTTATATTAATAAACGTTTTACCTCTGTGATTACCTTGTATCTAAGCATCATCTGACAGCCCCCTGATCACATGACTTTATCTATAGACTTGCTCTTCAGCCAATTAGTGCTGTGTTGCTAGAATGCACAGGCGTTAGCACTGTCTTTAGGGATTTAGAAACAGACAGAAGGTTAGAGGTTTAAATGTTATAAAGTATGTTAATAACCATGTTTTTTGTGCTAAGCTGGAGAATGGTTAGTAAAGGACTTATCTATCTTTTTAAACAATAACAATTTTTGTGTTGACTGTTCCTTTAGTGCACCTAGCTGCAAGGAAAAGGTGCGGATCATGTGATTATGCAGTAGGATGGTAGTGGAGGAAAATAGCCACTCAGCAGTAGAGTTTAGATACATAAAGCCAAACATGCAACTGATAAACCCTGGCTGTATAAAAATAAAATTTGCATACTGTTATATTGCCCCATTTTTTTCAGGTTACCCTTGAATATATCTTTTTCACATCAGGGTAACAAAGATAAAAGGTATTAGGGTTTAGTAGTTAATATATTCACATGTATGCTGGAATAGGTATTCATTCACATTATAATTGTATCCATTCCTACTTAGGTCGAGCAACATCCAAGATTTCTACTCCCTGTCTTATCTCTATTATGCTGCCCTAGGAACTTTCAGCACAATTCTTGTTGGAGTCCTGGTTAGTCAGTTTACAGGTAATTAATCCTGTGAACCTCTCTGCCAGTATGGACAAGAGCTTAAGGAAGGTCATATGGATAACCATCCATCCTAATATTCTCTTGTTTAGGGCCTAAGAAGAGAGAAGACATTTCGCAAAGTTTGATATGGTGGGACTTAGACACAAGATCCTACATTCAACCAATCAAATCAATCGAAAAGAAAGAGAGAGGGACAGAAGAGACTGAAATAAAGGTGAGGCCATAAAGTCCTATGATATAACAAACTTCAAGAGTGTAATGCAGGGATATAACGTAAAATCTCATGTGAAAGGTCTGTTAAAGGGACAGTTTACCCTAATTTTTTTTCTCCCCTTTAATTTGTTCCAAATGATCCATTTTACCGTCTGGAGTATATTAAATGTTTTACAAGTAGCTCCTTTAACTTTATATCAGCAATTAGAATAGCTGATATTGCCTGTGGCATCCCTACCTATACTGAAAGTTTCTATATTTAGGTATAGGCAGGGTTGCCACCCATCCCTTAACACTTATAAGTTACACATGGTGCAGGGTGTGCAGGGAGGAATATGAATAGTGCTATCCAGAAACACAATACATGTTCCTCCCTGCACACCATGCAGCATGTGTAACTCATAAGTGTCCAGGAAAACATGGCTGAGGTGGTAACCCTAGGTATAGGCTATAGAGAAGCTGTGTAAACATAGCCAGCAGAATAAATTACACTGCCAGTAGGCAGGGCCACCTTCAGGGGGTGAATAGGGTGACTCCTGTCAGGGGCCTAGTGGGCCCCATGAGGCAAGCACAACTATTTTTTTTTTTACATTTTGGCAGCCACCAGAGGGCGCTACAGCAGAGTGCTATTGAGCATGGGAAATGTCATTACAAGGAGTAAAGCATTAGCATTTAAGAGGATTTCTGAGTGTGCACTAAACCACTATGCACAGTGTGAGACAGACTTGGCACTTCAGATTGTACAGTGTGGGCCAGAGTAAGGCGGCAGATTACTTTCATTTTCAGAGTAGGTAGGACTTAATTAGTAAATGTTTTCTTTCTAATGACACAGTGAGTCCACAGATCATCTCTAATTACTATTGGGAATATCTCTCCTGGCCAGCAGGAGAAGGCAAAGGGCACCACAGCAAAGCTGTTAAGTATCACCTCCCTTCCCTCCAACCCCAGTCATTCTCTTTGCCTACGTTAAAAGCAAGGAGGTGGTATAGTTTAGGTGTCTGAAAGAAGATTCTTCAATCAAGATTGTATTATTTGAAAGCAGAGCAAGATTGTTCTGCTCCTTCCTGGGGTTTAGCCATAGCCCATGTCAGTCTCTTCAGTAGAGCAGTGGTTGCTTTTAAGCAATTGGGAACTTGTGGGGTATAATCCTCACTGTGCCTCCCAAATAGTTGTTGCTACCCTAACTCGAAAGCCTGAGTAAGATTACTCAGTCTTTCTTTTTTTTCCACAGGTCCATGTGAGGGAGAATGCCTCTCAAACCTAGTGAGCTGCCCTGCTGCCAGGCAGATTTACATTAAGGTTAGTGCTAAATTTATTTTTCTAAGCAAGAAAAAAATATTGGCACTTTAACAGTTAGCTCCGTATGAGACATTAGATGCATTAATCCTATTATGGGTTAATAGGATAATGTGAGGCAGTTTGTGCAGACACTGGGGACGAGAGAACTAATTTTTTTTATAGGCTCAGTTTGGTTTTTGTTTCCGGGCAGCTCTGGATTGAGTACGGATTTTCTTTACTATTGACTCCGGCAACCAGCAGGACAGGTAGGCACCTCAGCAGAGCTAGCTGAGGTGTAGAGGCTGTCTGGGGTTCTATAGAGCTGCTGCTTTTTTATTAGTAAATCAAAAGTTACTTTAAAATTTAAAGGGACATTAACGTTTTTTTTTGCCACAATTTTAAAGTTAAATAAAAGTATTTTATTTTTTATTTGTTCATTTATTGGATAAAGATGGACCAAGAGGCCCTGCAAAATGTTACTTGTACTTTGTGTTTTTATGCTAATGTGGAACCACCAATCCCTTTTTGTTCCTCATGTATTGAGAAAACATTGCCTTACAGGGATAGACTTTTTGAATTTGAGTCATCTTTGTCTAAGGCGAATGCTGTTCAGGGGTCTCCTGTTCGAGATATGCTTTCTCCTCAGCTTTCTCAAGAGTCCCAAACATTATTGTCTACACATGCAGCGCCCTGCGTTTCCTCTCACACTCCGGTTGGAGTTACGTTGCAAGACATTGCTACCCACATATCTTCTGTGCTAACTGATTCGCTGTCTGCTTTTCCCATGCTGCAGGGAAAGCGCAATAGGAAATCTAAGGAATCAGTGAGTAAGGTTTCTGACACAGTCGTGGCTATTCCGAATGTTCCTTCCCAGAAGTCTGAGGAGGAAGATACTTCAGTAGCATCTGAGGGTGAAATCTCAGACTCAGACAGTGTAATTCCTTCTTCTGATGCTGAAGTCGTATCCTATACAAACGGTGTGACCTGGTCACACAAGGGGGCGCTACAATATGCTATATGAAAGGTAAAATAGTGTCGGATTGGCATGTCTGTAATAAGAAGTATAAAACAAACAGAAATAAATCTTATATACAAATTGGAATGATTCTTAAAACACCATTGACATATAAAACAAAGTATAATGTCCTTGGAAAGGTATAAGCTGCTTTTCAAGTGGTGGCTGCCTCCTCCTCACTGGCAGGTCCAGGTGATACTATACAAAAAGGAAAATAACAGAGGGGCGCCTCATGTGATGTATCGTCAGATGTAAACACAATGAATTCAAAAGATAGCCAAATGGGTACTCACATACTCCAAGAACACATTGATGTGTTAGTAGGGACAGGCTGCAGATTATTACAGGTGTGACAGCTCACCCATTTAGTCACGCTTTCAATGATGTGATGCTGGAGAATTACAGGAAACACAGGAAAGGAGCACTACATGTGCAGACCATTAAGAGAATAAACAGCAAAGTTGTACTGGATATAAAATGGGTACTCACATGCTCCAAAAGCACACCAATGTGCTGGTGGGAACAGGCTGCAGATTTAGGCAGGTGTGGCAGCTCACCTCAAGGCACAATCTCAAATGCTGTGAGGTAGTAGATCCAATTTTCCAAAGTAAACTTGCACCAAATGTTAGGGATATCTCTTGTAAAGGATGTCAGGCAGAAAGTAGGTAGAGTGATCCACTCGCAGATGAATTAAAAAAATATAATTTATTAAAAACACAAAAATAAAATACAACAACACAAAGGTTTGTTGTGGCAAGTAGACCAAGGGGTTAACAGTGTGGACCCCAATATTTGCAACGCGTTTCTCGGTTAGCAAACCGTTTCATCAGGCATAATGATTATATGGCCTGGCCTCAGTTAGCTTCAGCCCAGTTTATCAGGTTTCAATCGGACAACATACCTTCAGTGGCTTACATCAACCATCAAGGGAGGAACTCGGAGTTCCTTGGCCATGACAGAGGTAGGAAATATTATTCAGTGGGCAGAGACCCACAATTGCTGTCTATCTGCGATCCACATTCCAGGAGTGGACAATTGGGAAGCGGATTTTCTGAGCAGACAGACCTTTCACCTGTGGGAGTGAGAACTTCATCCGGAGGTGTTTTCCAACTTGATTCTCAAATGGGGACAGCTGGAGCTGGATCTCATGGCATCTCGACAGAATGCCAAGCTCCCGAGGTACATGTCAAGGTCAAGGGATCCTCAGGCTGCACTGATAGATGCTCTGGCGGTTCCTTGGAATTTCAGTCTAGCATACCTATTTCCTCCGTTCACTCTCCTTCCACGGGTCATTGCTCGAATCAAACAGGAGAAGGCGTTGGTGATCCTCATTGCACCGGCATGGCCTCACAGGATTGGGTATGCAGATCTAGTGGAGATGTCTCCTCTTCCACCTTGGAGACTTCCACTTAGGAAGGAACTTCTACTTCAAGGGCCCTTCCTTCATCCAAATCTTGTTTCTCTGAAGCTGACTGCTTGGAGATTGAACACTTAATTCTATCAAAGCACAGGTTTTTGAAGTCGGTTCTTGAGACCTTGATTCAGGCTCATAAGCCTGTGATTAGAAAGATTTACCATAAGATAAGGCGTAAATATCTGTATTGGTGTGAATCCCGAGGCTACTCTTGGCGTAGAGTTCGGATTCCTAGAATTTTGTACCAGACGTGCAATCTTTCTGTCAGGCCTTGGTCAGAATCAGACCTGTGTTCAAACCTGTTACTCCTCCCTGAAGTCTTAAACTTGTTCTTAAAGTTCTTCAGCAGGCTCTATTTGAGCCTATGCATTCCTTAGATATTAAGATGTTATCTTGGAAAGTTTTGTTTCTTGTTGCAATTTCTTCTGCTTGTAGAGTCTGGGAGCTCTCGGCGTTGCGGTGTGAATTTCCTTACCTTATATTTCATCCAGATAAGGTAGTTCTGCGTACTAAGTTAGGTTTTCTTCCTAAAGTGGTTTCGTATAGGAACATTAATCAAGAAATTGTTGTTCCTTCTTTGTGTCCTAACCCTTCTTCTCATAAAGAATGTTTGCTGCACAACCTAGATGTGGTACGTGTGCTGAAATACTATTTACAGGTGACTAAGGATTTTCGCCAGTCTTCTGCATTGTTTGTTGTTTTCTCTGAGAAACGCAAGGGTCATCAAGCTACAGCTACTTCTCTTTCTTTGTGGCTGAAGACTATAATTTGCTTGTCCTATGAAACTGCTGGACAGCAGCCTCCTGAGAGAGTCACGGTTCATTCCACGAGGGTTGTTTCCTCTTCCTGGGCATTCAAAAATGATGCTTCTGTGGAACAGATTTGCAAGGCTGCAACTTGGTCCTCTCTACACACTTTTTCAAAATTCTATAAATTTGATACTTTTGCCTCAGCTGAGGCTTCTTTTGGGAGAAAGGTTCTTCAAGCAGTGGTGCCTTCTGTTTAGGTTCCCTGTCTTGTCCCTCCCTTATCTGTGTCCTCTAGCTTGGGTATTGATTCCCAATAATAATTAGAGATGATCCGTGGATTCACTGTGTCATTAGAAAGAAAACAAAATGTATGCTTACCTGATAAATGTATTTATTTCTTGACACAGTGAGTCCACGGTCCATCCTGTTTATTTAGACAGGCTTTGTGTTGTAAACCTCAGGCACGTCTGCACCTTGTGTTACTTCCTTTCTCTCTTTTTCCTTCGGTTGAATGACTGGGATTGGAGGGAAGGAAGGTGATACTTAACAGCTTTGCTGTGGTGCTCTTTGCCTCCTCCTGCTGGCCAGGAGAGATATTCCCAATTGTAACTTTAGTGTGGTAGTTGTGTGGTGAGGCCAGAGGTCCATAAAAACACATTCTTTTAGCAATATGCAGCAGTGTATTTATGATTATTTGACAATGCTGAATAAATTCTATATTTAAAACCATGCAGAAATGTTTCCTCCTTAATACACAAATGGTAGGTGGCGTTTTGGCAGATATGATTCTTTTATTTATATATTTTTTTTAACTTCTTAATGACCAGAGCACTTTTCCATTTTCTTTCCGTTTGGGACAAGGCTATTTTTACATTTTTGCGGAGTTTGTGTTTAGCTGTAATTTTTCTCTTACTCATTTACTGTACCCACACATATTATATACCGGTTTTCTTGCCATTAAATGGAATTTCTAAAGATACCATTATGTTTATCATATCCTATAATTTACTATAAAAAATGATAAAATATGAGGAAAAATTGAAAAAAATACACTTTTTATAACTTTGACCCCCAAAATCTGTTACACATCTACAACCACCAAAAAACACCCATGCTAAATAGTTTCTAAATTTTGTCCTGAGTTTAAAAATACCCAATGTTTACATGTTCTTTGCTTTTTTTACAAGTTATAGGGCCATAAATACAAGTAGCACTTTGCTATTTCCAAACTACTTTATTTTAAAATTAGCGCTAGCTACATTGGAACACTGATATCTTTCAGGAATCCCTGAATATTCCTTGACATGTATATATATTTTTTTTAGAAGACATCCCAAAGTATTGATCTAGGCCCATTTTGGTATATTTCATGCCACCATTTCACCGCCAAATGCGATCAAATAAAAAAAATTGTTCACTTTTTCACAAATTGTTTCACAAACTTTAGGTTTCTCACTGAAATTATTTACAAACAACTTGTGCAATTATGGCATAAATGGTTGTAAATGCTTCTCTGGGATCCCCTTTGTTCAGAAATAGCAGACATATATGGCTTTGGCGTTTCTTTTTGGTAATTAGAAGGCCGCTAAATGTCACTGCGCACCACACGTGTATTACGCCTAGCAGTGAAGGGGTTAATTAGGAAGCATGTAGGGAGCTTGTAGGGTTAATTTTAGCTTTAGTGTAGTGTAGTAAACAACCCCAAGTATTGATCTTGGCCAATTTTGGTATATTTCATGCCACCATTTCACCGCCAAATGCGATCAAATTTAAAAAAAACATTACATTTTTCACAATTTTAGGTTTCTCACTGAAATTATTTACAAACAGCTTGTGCAATTATGGCACAAATGGTTGTAAATGCTTCTCTGGGGTCCCCTTTGTTCAGAAATAGCAGACATATATGGCTTTGGAGTTTTTAGGGTTAATTTTAGCTTTAGTATAGTAGACAACCCAAAGTATTGATCTAGGCCCATTTTGGTATATTTCATGCCACCATTTCACCGACAAATGCGATCAAATAAAAAAAATTGTTCACTTTTTCACAAACTTTTCACAGACTTTAGGTTTCTCACTGAAATTATTTACAAACAGCTTGTGCAATTATGGCACAAATGGTTGTAAATGCTTCTCTGGGATCCCCTTTGTTCAGAAATAGCAGACATTTATGGTTTTGGCATTGCTTTTTGGCAATTAGAAGGCTGCCAAATGCCTCTGCGCATCACATGTGTATTATGTCTAGCAGTGAAGGGGTTAATTAGGGAGCTTGTAGGGTTAATTTTAGCTTTAGTGTAGAGATCAGCCTCCCACCTGACACATCAGACCCCCTGATCCCTCCCAAACAGCTCTCTTCCATCCCCCACCCCACAATTGTCCCCGCCATCTTAAAGGGACAGTATACTGTAAAATCGTTTTTCCCTTAATGTGTTTACAATTGCTTTTTTTACTAACTGCAAAAAAATGTATGAAAATTAGCTTTTTAAGGTTTATTTGTGTATATTAAAGCTCTTATTTTGTGTTTTGAAGCCACAACCTAATAAAATGGGTTGAGCTTGTAGGTATAATCAGATCTCATTACTTTATCACATTGTGTAAATATACCTGCTTCTTTATCTTATATATGTTCATAAAACAATAACCATTACTTGGAGAGAACAATGGAAAATCAAGATTTTATTACCTTATCTCTGCTATATCCCACTAGGAGTGTAATTTCTTCTGCTGTTTGTGTTAACACAGCTTATCTATAGCTTGGACCTGCGGCCACAAACTTTCAGAACAGGTGGGGATACCACATGCTAAATCAACTATTTCAAATGCCAATATAAGGGTAAAGGAGCTACCTGTAAACACTTTAATACACCCCAGCAGGTTAAGTGGATCATTGGGAACAAATTAAAGGGGAGAACATTTTTGAGTAAACTGTCCCTTTAAGTACTGGCAGAAAGTCTGCCAGTACTAAAATAAAAGGTGTTTTTTTTTTATTCTGCTGTGTAGGATCCCCCCTTAGCCCTTAACTTCCCTTATCCCCCCAAACAGCAACAGCTCTCTAACCCTCGCCCTCTACCTTATTGGGAGCCATCTTGAGTACTGGCAGCTGTCACCAGTTTACAAAAAAAAAATATATATATTTTTTTTTAGATTTTTCTGTAGTGTAGCTTCCTCCCCAAAGACCCCCCCTCCCAGATCCCTTAGATCTTTTATTTAGCAATTCCCTCCCCCCTCTCTCCCACTTATTATTACAACATTTTTCCATAGGGTAGCGGTTCCCAATGGCTCCGCCCACGATCCCGCCTCTCAACTCTGCCAGGCCGACACCGATGGCCGCCCACCAGCCTCCCACATCGGTTCCCACCCACTAACGATTACGGCCATCGATGTCCGATGCAGAGAGGGCCACAGAGTGGCTCTCTCTGCATTGGATGGCTAAAACCAGTTATTGCAGGATGCCTCAATATCGAGGCATCAATGCAATAACAGGAAAGCATCAGGAAGTGATCAGGATCGCTTCCACCGCTTTCAAAGACCAACGACGTACAGGGTACGTCCTTGGTCGTTAAGGAAATTTTTTGGAGGATATACCCTGTACATCGTTGGTCATTAAGGGGTTAATTACATTCCAGTTTACTGCCCCTTTATGTAAGGACTTTTCAGATACCAGGAGACATTTTGTCTAAGATTTTTACATCTGCATAAAATTTAATACTCTCAGACTAAGATTGCCTGTGTTTATGTTTTTTTGTGCTTTTGTTGGTGTCTCTATGAGTGTGTATTAATTTTTTGTCTGTGGATTTCTCTGTGAGGGTTTGTGTGTCTGTCTTTGTGCATGTTCTGTGTATGTCTCTGTGAGTGTGTGTGTATGTATGTCTTTTTGTGTTTTCTGTGTGTGTCTCTGTGTGTGTGTATGTCTTTGTGTGTTTTCTGTGGGTGTCTGTGAGTGTGTATGTCTTTGTGTGTTTTCTGTGGGTGTCTGTGAGTATGTATGTCTTTGTGTGTTTTCTGAGGCTGTCTCTGTGGGACTTTCCTTGGGTGTATATGCAAGTTTGTGTTTGAGTTTGTGTGTGTGTGTCCATTGTCTGTTCCTTTTTAGGACATTTTGACCTTACTACTGATTATTCACATCTTTCTACAGACTTTGAGACTGAGACCTTTCTGGAAGTAACCAATCCACTTAATCTTTAAATTATTGTTTAGGCAGTTCAGGGCCCTTCCTCTCAGCCACTGCCTGCTGTTGTCATCATATAGTTGTCATCTTCCTTGACAAAAAGATAATCAGAATTCCATATTTTGTTTTAGTAAATCTCCTTTTACTTCATGTAATTGGCAAGAGTCCATGAGCTAGTGACGTATGAGATATAAAATCCTACCAGAAGGGGCAAAGTTTCCCAAACCTCAAAATGCCTATAAATACACCCCTCACCACACCCACAATTCAGTTTTACAAACTTTGCCTCCTATGGAGGCGGTGAAGTAAGTTTGTGCTTAGATTCTACGTTGATATGCGCTTCTCAGCATTTTGAAGCCTGATTCCTCTCAGAGTACAGCGAATGTCAGAGGGTTGTGAAGGGAGTATCACCTATTGAATGCAATGGTTTTCCTTACGGGAGATCTATTTCATAGGTTCTCTGTTATCGGTCGTAGAGATTCATCTCTTACCTCCCTTATTCAGATTGACCATATACTCTCATATTCCATTACCTCTACTGATAACTGTTTCAGTACTGGGTTGGCTATCTGCTATATGTGGATGGGTGTCTTTTGGTAAGTATGTTTTTCATTACTTAAGACACTCTTAGCTATGGTTTGGCATTTTATGTATTAATATAAAGTTCTAAATATATGTATTGTACTTATATTTGCCATGAGTCAGGTTTATGTATATTTCCTTTTGCAGACTGTCAGTTTCATATTTGGAAAAGCATATTTAGGAAAATATTTTTTCTTACCTGGGGTATAGTCTTTTTTTTTATTGACTGTTTTCTCTTTAAATTTTGCGGGCAAAATTAGGCTCACGAGGGAGCAAAATGCCGAAGTTTATTGCGTCATTCTTGGTGCAATAATTTTTTTGGGCGCAAAGTTAGTTGACGCCGAGTTCCTTGCTCAAGGTTGCGTCATCAATGAGGCGAGTGTGTCATTTCCGGATGTTGTTAGCACTAAAAAAATTTCAGTTAGGTTGTGCGTCATACTTGGCGCCAAATAATTTCATTATTTAAAACCCCATTACAATATGCCTCTTGCCTTTTTCTATGTTAGAGGGCTATGCTGTTTGCATCTTTTTCCCATTCCTGAAACTGCCATATAAGGAAATTGATCATTTTGCTTTATATGTTGTTTTTTCTCTTACATTTGCAAGATGTCTCAATCTGATCCTGTCTCAGAAACCACTGTTGGAACCCTGCTGCCTGATAACAGTTCTACCAAAGCTAAGTGCATTTGTTGTAAATTTGTGGAGATTATATCTCCAGCTGTGGTATGTAATAGTTGTCATGATATGCTTTTACATGCAGAGAATGTGTCCATCAGTAATAGTACTATGCCTGTTGTTCCTTCAACATCTAATGTACAAGATATACCTGTGAATATAAAAGATTTTATTGCTGATGCGATTCAGAAGGCTTTGTCTGCCATCCCGCCTTCTAATAAACGTAAAAGGTCTTTTAAAATTTCTCATAAAGTTGATGAAATTTCTAATGACCAACAACATACTGAATTATCCTCATCTGACGAGGATCTATCTGATTCAGAAGATTCTTCCTCAGATATTGACACTGACAAATCTACTTATTTATTTAAAATGGAGTATATTCGTTCCTTGTTAAAAGAAGTGTTGATTACATTGGATATTGAGGAAACTAGTCCTCTTGATATTAATACTAGTAAACATTTAAATTCTGTTTATAAACCTCCTGTGGTTACTCCAGAGGTTTTTCCAGTTCCTGATGCTATTTCTGATATGATTTCTAAGGAATGGAATAGATCTGGTACTTCTTTTATTCCTTCTTCAAGGTTTAAAAGATTGTATCATTTGCCAGCAGTTAGATTGGAGTTTTGGGAAAAGATCCCCAAAGTTGATGGGGCTATTTCTACTCTTGCTAAACGTACTACTATTCCTATGGAAGATAGTACTTCTTTTAAAGACCCTTTAGATAGGAGACTTGAATCTTATCTAAGGAAAGCTTATTTATATTCTGGTCATCTCCTCAGGCCTGCCATTTCTATGGCTGATGTTGCAGCTGCATCAACTTTTTGGTTGGAAAGTTTAGCGCAACAGGAAATGGATCCCGATTCATCTAGAATTGTTTGCTTGCGTCAACATGCTAATCATTTTATTTGTGATGCCATTTTTTATATCATCAAAATTGATGTTAAATCTATGTCTTTAGCTATTTTAGCTAGAAGAGCTTTGTGGCTTAAATATTGGAATGCTGACATGGTATCTAAGTCTAGATTACTATCTCTTTCTTTCCAAGGTAATAAGTTATTTGGTTCTCAGTTGGATTCAATTATTTCAACTGTCACTGGGGGGAAGGGAGTTTTTTTGCCTCAGGATAAAAGACCTAAGGGTAAATCTAAAGCTTCTAACCGCTTTTGTTCCTTTCGACAAAATAAGGATCAGAACCCTAATCCTTCCCCCAAAGAATCTGGTTCCAATTGGAAACCTTCTTCAAGTTGGAGTAAATCCAAACCGTTTAAGAAACCAAAGCCAGCCCCCAAGTATGCATGAAGGTGCGGCCCTCATTCCAGCTCAGCTGGTAGGGGCCAGATTAAGATTCTTCCAAACCATTTGGGCAGATTCTGTCCAAAATCATTGGATTCAGAGTATTGTCTCTCAAGGGTACCGAATAGGATTCAGAGTAAGACCTCCTGTGAGAAGATTTTTTTCTCTCATGTATCCCAGCAAATCCAGTAAAAGCTCAGGCTTTCCTGAAGTGTGTTTCAGACCTGGAGTCTTCAGGGGTAATCACGCCAGTTCCTCTTCAGGAACAAGGTTTGGGTTTTTTATCAAATCTATTCATTGTCCCAAAGAAGGAAAATTTATTCAGAACAGTTCTGGATCTGAAAATTTTGAATCGTTATGTAAGAGTACCAACTTTAAAGATGGTGACTATAAGGACTAACTATAAGGACTATTCTGCCTTTTGTTCAGCGAGGACATTATATGTCCACAATAGACTTGCAGGATGCATACCTTCATATTCCGATTCATCCAGAACATTATCAGTTTCTGAGAAGGTTTTTTTCTCTCACGCATCCCAGTAAATCCAGTGAAGGCTCAAGCTTTTCTGAAGTGTGTTTCAGACCTGGAGCTTTCAGGGGTAATCATACCAGTTCCGTTTCAGGAACAGGGTCTGGGGTTGTATTCAAATCTATTCATTGTCCCAAAGAAAGAAAATTCATTCAGGCCAGTTCTGGATCTGAAAATTTTTAATCGTTATGTAAGAGTGCCAACTTTCAAAATGGTGACTATAAGGACTATTCTGCCTTTGGTTCAGCAAGAGCATTATATGTCCACAATAGACTTACAGGATGCTTATTTTCATATTGCGATTCATCCAGACCACTATCAGTTTCTGAGATTCTCTTTTCTAGACAAGCATTACCAATTTGTCGCTCTTCCGTTTGGCCTAGCAACAGCTCCAAGAATCTTTTAGAAGTTCTCGGTGCCCTACTCTCTGTAATCAGAGAGCTGGGTATTGCGGTATTTCCATATTTGGACGATATCTTGGTACTAGCTCAGTCTTTACATTCTGCAGAATCTCACACAAATCAACTAGTGTTGTTTCTTCAAAGACATGGTTGGAGGATCAATTTACCAAAAAGTTCTTTTTATTTTTTCTATTATAAGGGAGTGGTTGCAATTTTCCTTCTTTTTTTTTTTTGATTTTCAAATAAACTTTATTGAGCCATGTCAATAATACAACAACAGGAATCACAAATCTCAGATGTATAAATTTTTATTTTATTTTTACACTACATTTAAGCTGTAGAGATCAATGGTCAACAATAAGCAAAATACATTGTGGCATAAGCATGATCCTACCGCAGTAGGTTTTGGTAAGTATGGCGTATACTGTAAACAAGGAAGTAGTAATTAACGCTAGTGTGTGTATGAATAGCTACATAGCTGTAAAAAGGGCTTGTGAAGATGATAGGATATCAGAATTAAAGGGAACGTGCCGATTAAAAAAAACAAAAAGTTCTTTGATTCCTCAGACAAGGGTCACTTTTTTAGGTTTCCAGATAGATTCAGTGTCCATGACTCTGTCTCTAACATAGAAGAGACGATTATAATTGGTTTCAGCTTGTCAGAACCTTCAGTCTCAGTCATTCCCTTCAGTGGCTATGTGCATGGAAGTTTTAGGTCTCATGACTGCAGCATTTAACTTGATCCCCTTTGCTCGTTTTCATATGAGACCTCTCCAGCTTTGTATGCTGAACCAATGGTGCAGGGATTATACAAAGATATCACAATTAATATCCTTAAATCCCAATGTTCGACTCTCTCGGACTTGGTGGTTAGATCACCATCGTATAGTTCAAGGGGCCTCTTTTGTTCATCCAACCTGGACTGTAAACACAACAGATGCAAGTCTTTCAGGTTGGGGAGCTGTCTGGGGATCTCTGACAGCACAAGGGTTTTGGAAACCTCAAAAGGCGAGGTTATCAATCCATCTTCAGGTCTCTTCAGGTGTGGCCTTTGTTGAAGAGAGAACCATTCATTTGTTTTCAGACAGACAATATCACAACTGTGGCCTATGGCAAACATCAGGGTGTGACTCGCAGTCCCCAAGCCATGAAAGAAGTATCTTGTATACTTGCTTGGGCGGAATCCAGCTCCTGTCAAATTTCTCCGGTTCATATCCCAGGTATAAACAATTGGGAAGCGGATTATTTCAGCCATCAGACTTTATATCCGTGGGAGTGGTCGCTCCATCTGATGTGTTTTCTCAGATTGTTCAGATGTGGGGTCTTCCAGAAATAGATCTGAAGGCTTCCCATCTAAACAAGAAACTTTCCAGGTACCAGGGATGCTCAGGCGGAAGCAGTGGATGCGTTAGCAGTTCCTTGGTATTTCCAACCTGCTTATATCTTCCCACCTCTAGTTCTTTTTCCAAAAGTGATTTCCAAAATCATTATGGAACAATCGTTTGCGTTGCTGGTAGCTCCAACATGGCCTCACAGGTTTTGGTATGCGGATCTGGTTCAGATGTCAAACTGCCAAACTTCGCAACTTCCATTAAGGCTAGACCTTCTGTCTCAAGGTCCGTTTTTCCATCAGGATCTCAAATCATTAAATTTTTAAGGTATGGAAATTGAACGCCTAGTGCTTAGTCATAGAGGTTTCTCTGACTCAGTGATTAATACTATGTTACAGGCTCATAAATCTGTTTCTAGGAAGATTTATTATCGAGTTTGGAAGACATATTTCATGGTGTTCTTCTCATAAATTCTCCTGGCATTCTTTTAGAATTTCTAGAATTTTACAGTTTCTTCAGGATGGTTTGGATAAGGGTTTGTCTGCAAGTTCCTTATAGGGACAAATCTCTGCTCTTTCTGTTTTATTTCACAGAAAGATTGCTAAGCTTCCTGATATTCACTGTTTTGTACAGGCTTTGGTCCGTATCAAGCCTGTCATTAAATCAAGCTCTCCTCCTTGGAGTCTTAATTTGGTTTTGAAGGACTTACAGGCTCCTCCCTTTTAGCATATGCATTCTTTGGACATTAAACTACTTTCATGGAAAGTGTTGTTCCTTTTGGCCATCTCTTCTGCTAGAAGAGTTTCTGAATTATCTGCTCTTTCTTGTGAATCTCCTTTTCTGATTTTCCATCAGAATAAGGCAGTTTTGCGGACTGTATTTAAAATTTTTACCTAATGTTGTGAATTCTAACAACATTAATAGAGAAATTGTTGTCCCTTCTTTGGATGTGGTAAGAGCTTTGAAATATTATGGTGAAGCTACTAAAGATTTCAGGAAGACATCTAATCTATTTGTTGTCTTTTCTGGTTCTAGGAAAGGTCAGAAGGCTTCTGCCATTTCCTTGGCATCTTGGTTAACGTTTTTGATTCATCAGGCTTATTTGGAGTCGGGTCAGGCCCCGCCTCAGAGAATTACAGCTCATTCTACTAGATCAGTCTCCACGTCATGGGCTTTTAAGAATGAAGCTTCAGTTGATCAGATTTGCAAAGCAGCAACTTGGTGTTCTTTGCATACATTTACTAAATTCTACTGTTTTGATGTATTTGCTTCTTCGGAAGCAGTTTTTGGTAGAAAAGTTCTTCAGGCAGCTGTTTCAGTTTGATTCCTCTGCTTATGTTTTACGTTTTTTTCTTTCATTTATGAGAAAAACTTATTTTTTTGGTTGTTGATTTAATTTTCTCAGCGGAAATTGGCTGTTATTATTTTATCCCTCCCTCTCTAGTGACTCTTGTGTGGCGTTCCACATCGTGGGTATAGCTATCCCATACGTCACTAGCTCATGGACTCTTGCCAATTACATGAAAGAAAACATCATTTGTGTAAGAACTTACCAGATAAATTAATTTCTTTCATATTGGCAAGAGTCCATGAGACCTACCCTTTTTTATGGTGATTATGATTTTTTTGTATAAAGCACAATTATCTCCAAATTCCTCCTTTTTACTCCTTTCTTTTAAAACCCCACTACTTGGCTATTCGTTAAACTGAATTGTGGGTGTGGTGAGGGGTGTATTTATAGGCATTTTGAGGATTGGGAAACTTTGGCCCTCCTTGTAGGATTATATATCCCATACGTCACTAGCTCATGGACTCTTGCCAATATGAAATAAATTAATTTTTAAGGGAAGTTCTTACATAAATTATGTTTTTGACAAAACTGTAGTCTACCTCATTACTTGTCAGGTCAATGTAAACAAGTGCTGAGTGTCTGTGTGTTTCTGTGTTTGTGTGTTACTACCTTTACAACATTTCAAAGTTTGACTACACTTAAAGGGCCACTAAACCCAAAATCGTTCTTTCATGATCCAGATAGAGAATAGAAATTTAAACAAAATTACAATTTACTTCTATTATTTATTTTGCTTCATTGTTTAGATATCCTTAGTTGAAGAAAAAGCAATGCACATGGTGAGCCAATCACACAAGGCTTCTATGTGCAGCAACCATTCAGCAGCTACTGAGCATATCTAGATATGCTTTTCAGCAAAGAATATCAAGAGAATAAAACAAATTAGATAATATAAGTAAACTGTGTACAAAAAGTCATAATATAAGGAGATCTGATTTCCCTTCAAGCTCAACCCATTTTAATAGGTTGTGGTTTTGAAGAACAAAACCAGCTATTTACTATACAAAAATAAACATAATGAAGTAATGTGTCATACATTTTATACGCTGCAGCTGGTATAACAAGTCATTGGAAACGCATTAAGGGGAAAACAATTTTACAGTAGACTGTCCCTTTAAATAATAGAGTAACAACATTTTCACAGGATATATAACAATAATGAAATTTGCTAACAGGTACTAACATCCCCATATAATGTATGGGGGCCACACAAATTATAAAACTGATTTTATAATGCTTCTTGCTATAACTAGTGATAAACAACATTTTATGCTGTCTGTTTTAAAAATGTAAATTTAAATTAAAAAAAAATCCTCTTAATTTTAAAAACTTAGAGATGCTAAACCCAAATTATTTCTTTCATGGTTCCGATAGAGCATGTGATTTTAAGCACCTTTCTAATTTACTCCTATTATCAATTTTTCTTCATTCTCTTGCTATCTTTATTTGAAACAACAGGAATATAAGCTAAGGAGCCAGACAATTTTTGGTTTAGTATCCCTTCAATTATTTTCTCTCTCCAATTTGCAAATTTTGTAGCAGCCCCTAGAATTCAGGTAATTTGCTTAATTGTTTATGAAAGAGACATAAAAGCAGAACAAGAAAATACTCTGTGTTAGATAATTTTACAGCACTATTGCTTGCATAAAGTTATGAGCTTAACCCCTTCAGAGTTGTTAAATAATTAGCTCAAGAGCAGCAATGAAGTACTGGGAGCTAGCTGAACACCTCTGATGAGCCAATGGCAATAGGTATATGTATGTATCCACCAATCACCAGCTAGCTCTCATTATAAAAAGTACATTGTCTAATAGAATTAAACTGAGAAGCCTCTTTAAATTACATGCTGTATCTGAACGATGAAAGTTACATTTTATTAAACACATAGAAATAATTTCCTGTAAGGCACGTTAACAGAACCTGTGGAATTGGCAAATATAATAGTGTTACTATTTGCTCACCTTCATCCAAAACATCAGTGGTTTGTGGGTATAAACTAGCAACCAAATCAAAATGAAATTTAATATAATAAAGGCAAATATTTCTTCCAAATTAAAAGTCCAAATTAAAATAAAATTGTCACAGAAAATACATTATTTTATCTCAGAAGGTGTTAATATTCTTCTCTCCCACCAACCTATGAATATGTTGGCATAAGAGGAAGCAGATGGTGCACCCTTATCTGTGTCATGTCTAGACAGGTAGTAGTTCTCAAAAAAAAATATATGAATTAACAAATTCTCAGTATTTCAAAGTAGAAACTGTAAATTATTATAGTAGGTCTTTCAAAAAAAAATACAACACAACCCAAATTATCGGCTAGATTTAGAGTTCTGCGGCCAAAGGGGTGCGTTAGCTACGCATGCTTTTTTTCCCCCGCACCTTTTAAATACCGCTGGTATTTAGAGTTCACAGAATGGCTGCGTTAGGCTCCAAAAAAGGGAGCGTAGAGCATATTTACCGCCCCTGCAACTCTCGATACCAGCGTTGCTTACGGACGCGGACAGCTTCAAAAACGTGCTTGTGCACGATTCCCCCATAGAAAACAATGGGGCAGTTTGAGCTGAAAAAAATCCTAACACCTGCAAAAAAGCAGCGTTAAGCTCCTAACGCAGCCCCATTGTTTCCTATGGGGAAACACTTCCTATGTCTGCACCTAACACCCTAACATGTACCCCGAGTCTAAACACCCCTAACCTTATACTTATTAAGCCCTAATCTGCCGCCCCCGCTATCGCTGACCCCAGCATATTATTATTAACCGCTAATCTGCCGCTCCGTACACCGCCACAACCTACATTATACCTATGTACCCCTAATCTGCTGCCCCTAACACCGTCGACCCCTATATTATATTTATTAACCCCTAATCTGCCGCCCCCAACGTCGCCTCCACCTACCTACAATAATTAACCCCTAATCTGCCGACCGGATCTCACCGCTACTAAAATAAATGTATTAACCCCTAAAGCTAAGTCTAACCCTAACACTAACACCCCCCTAAATTAAATATAATTTAAATCTAACGAAATAAATTAACTCTTATTAAATAAATTATTCCTATTTAAAGCTAAATACTTACCTGTAAAATAAACCCTAATATAGCTACAATATACATTATAATTATATTGTATATATTGTAGCTATTTTAGGATTAATATTTATTTTACAGGCAACTTTGTAATTATTTTAACCAGGTACAATAGCTATTAAATAGTTAATAACTATTTAATAGCTACCTAGTTAAAATAATTACAAAATTACCTGTAAAAAAAATCCTAACCTAAGTTACAATTAAACCTAACACTACACTATCAATAAATAAATTAAATAAACGACCTACAATTATCTACAATTAAACCTAACACTACAGTATCAATAAATTAATTAAATACAATACCTACAAATAAATACAATGAAATAAACTAACTAAAGTACAAAAAATAAAAAAGAACTAAGTTACAAAAATAAAAAAATATTTACAAACATTAGAAAAATATTACAACAATTTTAAACTAATTACACCTACTCTAAGCCCCCTAATAAAATAACAAAGACCCCCAAAATAAAAAAAATGCCCTACCCTATTCTAAAATTTAAATAGAAAAGCTCTTTTACCTTACCAGCCCTGAAAAGGGCCCTTTGCGAAAAATATTACAACAATTTTAAACTAATTACACCTACTCTAAGCCCCCTAATAAAATAACAAAGACCCCCAAAATAAAAAAAATGCCCTACCCTATTCTAAAATTTAAATAGAAAAGCTCTTTTACCTTACCAGCCCTGAAAAGGGCCCTTTGCGAAAAATATTACAACAATTTTAAACTAATTACACCTACTCTAAGCCCCCTAATAAATAAAATAACAAAGACCCCCAAAATAAAAAAATGCCCTACAATATTCTAAAATTTAAATAGAAAAGCTCTTTTACCTTACCAGCCCTGAAAAGGGCCCTTTGCGGGGCATGCCCCAAAGAATTCAGCTCTTTTGCCTGGAAAAAAAAACATACAATACCCCCCCAACATTACAACCCACCACCCACATACCCCTAATCTAACCCAAACTTCCCTTAAATAAACCTAACACTAAGCCCCTGAAGATCTCCCTACCTTGTCTTCACCATGCCGGGTTCACCGATCGATCCAGAAGAGCCTCCGATGTCTTGATCCAAGCCCAAGCGAGGGGCTGAAGATGTCCATGATCCGGCTGAAGTCTTCATCCAAGCGGGAGCTGAAGAGGTCCATGATCCGACTGAAGTCTTCATCCAAGCGGGAGCTGAAGAGGTCCATGATCTGACTGAAGTCTTCTATCAAGCTGCATCTTCAATCTTCTTTCTTCCAGATCCATGTAGTTCATCCCGCCGACGGGGAACATCCATCTTCACCGACGACTTCCCGACGAATGACGGTTCCTTTAAGGGACGTCATCCAAGATGGCGTCCCTCAAATTCCGATTGGCTGATAGGATTGAATCGGATTGAACTTGAGCTTGAATCTGATTGGCTGATTCCATCAGCCAATCAGAATTTTCCTACCTTAATTCCGATTGGCTGATAGAATCCTTAAAGGAACCTTCATTTGTCGTCTAGTCGTCGGAAGAAGAGGATGGATCCGCACTGGAGGTCTTGAAGATCAGCCGGTCATCATCGGATGGAATAACATAGAAGATGCGGCTTGGATGAAGATGTTTGCCGGTCCGGATGTCCTCTTCTGCCCGCTTGGATCAAGACTTTAGCCGGAGGATGGATGTCTTCAGCCCCCCGCTTGGGCTTGGATCAAGACATCGGAGCCTGGACGGATCGCTGATACCCGGTGTGGTGAAGATAAGGTAGGAAGATCTTCAGGGCTTAGTGTTAGGTTTATTTAAGGGGGGTTTGGGTTAGATTAGGGGTATGTGGGTGGTGGGTTGTAATGTTGGGGGGGGGGGTATTGTATGTTTTTTTTCCAGGCAAAAGAGCGGAATTCTTTGGGGCATGCCCCGCAAATGGCCCTTTTAAGGGCTGGTAAGGTAAAAGAGCTTTTGTATTTTAATTTTAGAATAGGGTAGGGCATTTTTTTATTTTGGGGGTCTTTGTTATTTTATTAGGGGGCTTAGAGTAGGTGTAATTAGTTTAAAATTGTTGTTATATTTTTCTAATGTTTGTAAATTAGTTATTTTTTATTTTTTGTACTTTAGTTTATTTAATTGTATTTAATTGTAGGTATTGTATTTAATTAATTTATTGCTAGAGTAGTGTTAGGTTTAATTGTAACTTAGGTTAGGATTTATTTTACAGGTAATTTTGTAATTATTTTAACTAGGTAGCTATTAAATAGTTATTAACTATTTAATAGCTATTGTACCTGGTTAAAATAAATACAAAGTTGCCTGTAAAATAAAAATAAATCCTAAAATAGCTACAATATAATTATTATTTATACTGTAGCTATATTAGGGTTTATTTTACAGGTAAGTATTTAGCTTTAAATAGGAATAATTTATTTAATAAGAGTTAATTTATTTCGTTAGATTTAAATTATATTTAATTTAGGGGGGTGTTAGTGTTAGGGTTAGACTTAGCTTTAGGGGTTAATACATTTATTAGAGTAGCGGTGAGATCCGGTCGGCAGATTAGGGGTTAATTATTGTAGGTAGGTGGATGCGACGTTGGGGACGGCAGATTAGGGGTTAATAAATATAATATAGGGGTCGGCTGTGTTAGGGGCAGCAGATTAGGGGTACATAGGGATAACGTAGGTTGCGGCGGTGTACGGAGCGGCAGATTAGGGGTTAATAATAATATGCAGGGGTCAGCGATAGCGGGGGCGGCAGATTAGGGGTTAATAAATATAATATAGGGGTCGGCGGTATTAGGGGCAGCAGATTAGAGGCACATAGGGATAACGTAGGTGGTGGCGGTGTGCGGTTGGCAGATTAGGGGTTAATAATTGTAGGTAGGTGGCGGCGACGTTGGGGGCGGCAGATTAGGGGTTAATAAATATTATGTAGGTGTCGACGGTATTAGGGGCAGCAGATTAGGGGTACATAGGGATAACGTAGGTGGCGGCAGTGTGCGGTCGGCAGATTAGGGGTTAAAAATGTTTAATAGAGTGGCAGCGATGTGGGGGGACCTCGGTTTAGGGGTACATAGGTAGTTTATGGGTGTTAGTGTACTTTAGAGCACAGTAGTTAAGAGCTTTATAAACCGGCGTTAGCCCAGAAAGCTCTTAACTCCTGACTTTTTTCTGCGGCTGGAGTTTTGTCATTAGATTTCTAACGCTCACTTCAGCCAAGACTCTAAATACCAGCGTTAGAAAGATCCCATTGAAAAGATAGGATACGCAAATGGCGTAGGGGGATCTGCGGTATGGAAAAGTCGCGGCTGCAAAGTGAGCGTTAGACCCTTTCCTGACTGACTCTAAATACCAGCGGTAGCCCAAAACCAGCGTTAGGAGCTTCTAACGCTGGTTTTGACGGCTACCGCCAAACTCTAAATCTAGCCGTATGAGATTTGCATCATGTATATTTTGCTCAAATTAACAACAGTAATCCAAATGCTCTCAGCAATCTTACATTGGTGCTGCCATATGATATATAAGGTATCTCTAATGTATCAATGTAAAGACTAAACTCAAGGCTGAAGATTTACATTTGCAAACTGAAGTAGCTTCTCATTAAATGGTCATAAAACACTTTTTTCTTTCTTTCATTTTAAACAACTTTCCAATATACTTCTGTTATATAATTTGCTTAAAGGGGCACTAAACACTTTGAGATGGTAATATAAAATGATAAATTGTATATAATAAAACAACTCTGCAATATACTTTCATTATTTATTTTGTCCTCATTGCCTGTAATTCCATTCTGAAATTGTGAGCTTTTCAGTTCCTGTTAGAAATGGAAGTGCAGAACACTGTTAAATCCAGCACAACCACTGGCTGCACACTCTAGTGATCTATGTATAACTGTCTCTAATTGGCCACAGCAGAGAAGGTAACACAAGTTACAACATGGCAGCTCCCAGTTTTATAGACACTAAAACTTAACACTTCATTTGTCATTTTTTAAACAACTTATGGAACTTTAAAAAATACATCTACATGTTAGTCATGGACTAATCTTTTCTTTGAATGTATCATTCTATCTTGCATGTATTTAGTATTTAATGTCCCTTTAATTATCTTGGTATCCTTTGTTGAAGTAGAAGCAATGCATTACTGGGAGCTAGACAATGACAATAAGAGGCATATACAGTATTCATTACTTCTTCTAAGGATACCTAGAAATGGTTTTCAACAAAGGATACCAAGAAAACAAAGCAAATTATATCATAAAAGTAAACGGGAAAGTTGTTTGAAATTGCATGCTCTGTTTAAATATCGAATTTTAACTTTAATATCCATGTCTTTTAAAGATGAGGAAAATAGACATTACATGATTCACCAACAACAACAAAATCCTCCTTCAGCACTCATATTTTTTTATTTTCCTTATTAGCAGCCTTAAGATGGTATAGTGCCTTATCTACTTATCTGAAACCAACACCATGCCCCTTGTTAGATTCTTCCCTCACTTACTGCCTTGCAAATCTTTTACAGCTTTTCGTTCCTTAGTAGTTAAAGGAAGACTAATGTAAAAATTAAACTTTCATGATTCAGATAGAGCAAACAATTTTAAACCACTTTCCAATTCACTTCCATTATAAAAATGTGTACAATCTTTACATATGCACACTTTATAAGGCATCAGCTTCAACTGAGCATGTGCAAGAATTCCGATTATCCTAGCTTTGTGAAGGAATAATCTAGATTTTATTAAAGAGACAGAGACGAGTATTTTGCTATATATCTTTTCACTTTACTGCAGTCAGCATTTTAACAGACATTAAATTTAAACAAACAATAAAGACAATAATGAATAAAATATATAAACCAATGAAAACAAGGTTTGAAATGTAATGGACAAAAATGACCAATGAGAAGAGACCAGCAATTCATAAATGACCAGTAACTGTCAAATCTTCCTCTTTGATCTTTGATGCGAAAACCATTAAGAATATTGTCAGAAAAGTAACATAAAATTTCCAGAAACTTTAGGATGGAGAAAAACAGGAAAACAGAAGAAAAACAATCTTGATTGAAGAACTTTCTAAAGCTTGGTATAGAAGACTTGCTTGGAGTTAAATGAAATCTTGGAGATGTTGATTGAAGTATTCGTCTAGTAGACGGAAAACCTGAAGAGGAATTTTGCACTAAAACAAAAACATGAGAAAATAATATTAATAATTATAATTAACAACCTTTAATATAGGGAGGGTAAAATCATAATACAAACATAAAGATAATAAAATGTGGAGGGAAAATACTTGTCTCTGTCTCTTTAATAAAATCTAGATTATTCCTTCACAAAGCTAGGATAATCAGAATTTTATTACAAGGACAGAGACTCCTATTTTGCTAGTTTAAAACAAAGAACTTATGAAACTAAATTAAAAGGAATATAATGAATAGGTTTAAAATAAAATTGCCTAAAAACTGAATCTGATGACCAATCGGCAGCATTAAGAATATCTTGAAGGGAAGCAGATTTTGAAAATGCTTTAGAAGCAGATGCTCCTCTAATAGAATGAGAAGAAAATGTATTGTTAACATCAACTTGAGACATAACCCATTTCACCCATCTACTAATAGTAGGAGAAGAAACGGGTAAATGAGGAGGAGCATAAGAAATAAGACGTTGATTATGAGAAGACGATCTAAGAAGAGAAGTTCTTTGTTCATATTCTTTGAGACAAAGAACTACACAAAGTTTAGGGTGTTCATAAAAATAAGGATAAAAAATAGATGAAGATAAAGTCTTAGTTCTACAAGAGATAGAAAAAATTACACCCTGAGGTGAAAAAGATTTGGAATTGAAATCAATAGCCTTAACAGCAGATACTCTTTTACAAGATAAAAGACAAAGCAGAGTAGTCAATTTTACTGTAAGTTGTTTGAGAGTTAAACTTTCATTATTAGGCCAAGAATTAAAAAGAGAAATAACTAAATCTACGTCCCAAAAGAAAAAATACTTAGAAGAAGGAGGACGTTTAAGACGAATTGATTTTAAAAGTCTACAAATAGTAGGATGTTGACCTATAGGGATATTATTAAGTAATCCATGTCCAGCAGAAATGGCTGATCTTGCTACATTAATGGATCTATAAGCTAAACCCGACTGAAAAAGAGAAGATACAAAGTTAATAACTTGATTTAAAGGAGCTGAAATGGGATCCAGGTGTCTAGAATTGCACCAGCTAGACCATTTAAGCCAGGAGGATAAATAACATTTTTTGGTTCCAGGGGCACAGGAATCTTGAAGGAGGAGTCTAGCTTCTTCCGATAATCCATCGCCAGACCATGATCCCCCTGAAATCATCCAGGCGATTAAATGAAGTTTGTCTTGAAGGACCAGTGGATGGAATTGGTCTGAAGGATCTGTTAGAAGATCTGACTTGGACGGTAGTAGAATTGGATGAAGAAATGCTAATTCTAGTAGAAGAGGATACCAAACTTGAGTTTGCCAAAAGGGGGTTATTATTAGAAGGGAAATCTGTTGACGTTTGACAAAGAGTAGCGTCCTGAGGATCATCAAAAATTGGGGAAAGGCATATGCTCCTGAAATCGGCCATTGTTGCAAAAAGGCATCTATTGCTAGAGCCTGAGGATCTGGTCTCCAACTGAAGTAAGGAAATATTTGATGATTCAGACGAGAGGCAAAGAGATCTATTGAAAAGGGACCCCTTAAAGATTGAATTCTCTGAAAAATTAAAGAATTCAATTTCCAATTGCTGAAGTCTGTAAGGTATCTCGATCCCCAATCTGCCATCTGGTTGTTTAGACCCGGAATATATTCTGCTTGAATAGATATATTCTGAGATAAACAGTCGTGAATAAAATATTTTGTTAAATCTGATAACATTTTTGAAGCAGTACCTCCTAAACGATTGATATAACGAACGGCAGAGACATTGTCCATGTGAAGGAGAATTGTTATAGGATTTTTGGTTTGACAAAACTCTTAACTGCAAAAGCTCCTGCTAGAAGTTCCAAGCAATTGATGTGAAGATGTTGCTCTGAAGGAGACCATTTTCCTCCCGTAATCAGAGGACCACATCTTGCACCCCAACCTGATTTGCTCGCATCTGACTCTATTATTAAATCTGGAGAATTCCCGAAAATTGCTTTCCTGTTCCATGCTTCTATATTTAGAAGCCACCAGTTCAATTCTTCCGAAGCTTCCTTTGATTAGGATATTTTGTGTTGATATGAGAAACCCTGTCGAATGTAATAAATTTTTAATCTTTGGAGAGCTCTGTAATGAAGGGGAGCTGGAAAAATTGCTTGGATAGAAGAGGAAAGAAGTCCTATAATTCTGGCTAGAAGACGGATAGAGAAAAGGTATTTCTTCAGAAGATAACAAATTTCTTTCTTGATACTTTTGATCTTTTCCATAGGAAGGCTGAGAGAAGCTGAAACAGTGTCTACGTTGAAACCAAGAAAAATCAGATTCTGGGAAGGAACCAAAACTGATTTCTTGAAATTGATAATGAAACCCAAGTTTTGGAAGAAATTTATCGTAAGAGATAACTGATCCTTCAAAACGAGGGGGGATTGATGAATAAGAAGGATATCGTCCAAGTATATTATTAAACAAATTCCCTTTTTCTCAACCGGCTGTGACTGGTTTTAAGATCTTTGTAAAAACCCAAGGTGCAGAAGAAAGGCCAAAAGGCAGACAAGAAAACTGCCATAATTTGTTTTTCCAAAGGAATCTTAGATATTTCCTGAAATCTGTGTGACTTGGGACTGATAGGTATGCATCTTTTAGGTCTAGTCTTACAAGCCAATCTTTGTTGTAAAGACAATCCCTTAAAAGATGAATACCTTCCATCTTGAAGTGATTGAAAACAAGGAATTGATTTAATTCTCTTAAATAAATAACAGGGTGAAGAGATCCTTCTTTCTTCTTTACAAACAACATGTTGCTGATGAAAGAGTCTACTGGAGAAGGTGCTATTTCTATTGCATTCTTCTCCAGTAGCTCAGATATTTCTAAATCTAGAAGGGATTGATCTTCTGTAGAAAATTTTATCGGGATAGGACAGGAGTTTTGAAAGGGAATTTGAATGAAATCCAATGGAAGGCCGGATACAGCCTGAATAACCCATGGGTCTGATGTAATTTTTTGCCATTCTTTTATAAAATACATAAGTCTGACACCTATTTTTTGATATGAAACATTTGTGGAAATAAAGATGGGAGAACTTACCTTGGAATGGTCTCCTAGTATTCCTGAAGTTCCTGGAACCTCTGAACTGTGAAGAATGTTCTGTTTCTTGATGGAAAGAAACTTGCGTGTGAGGAAGTGGAAGGGACAAAATTTTGGAAGTGGGACCTGGATATATTTGAGTAACGGCTGGAAAAGCGGTCCCTGCCTTTTCCAGCCCTGGGGAGAACCTTAGAAGTTTGAGATTGATAAAATATCTTTTTAGTATTAGTCTTGATTTTATTGAGACTGTTAAAAGTATTTACGTATGAACTAAGCTGTTGTAAACCAGCATCTCCAAATAAGAGGCCATCAGCCTTAGGACCCATTTCAGTGGGGGCAAAAACTGAAATTTTTGGATCAAGACATCTTAAAATTAGTCTCCTCCTTTAAATGGATAGAGAAGTATTGGCATCCCCAAGAAGGTAAACTAATCTTTGAATCCATTCTCTGGAAACGTATGGATCCAACATGGAATTAGAGGAAATTGCCTCTTCGGACAATTCAAAAAGCTTAGTGACAGGACCTAAAGTATCTAATAGTTTATCCTGACATGACTTTAAGAATCTGTCAGGACCTCTTCTTAAATTTGTATTTTTATTACCCAAGAATTTGAGTAAATTTTCATCAATATTAGGTGTTATATGGGTGTTGTGAGGGAGCTCTGGTCGAGGGCATTCAGCTTTTAAAATATTTTTTGCCTTTGAGGAAAGAGGTCTGTGAATATAATAATCTAAAAATTTTGAAACCCTTTTTGAAGGCTTCCAATGAGAAGATCTAGGATGTTCCAGATCATTAGGGTCAGTGTAGGGATCTCCAAAATTATCTATAAGTTTTACTTTTTTAGACTTAGACATGAGCTTAGATTTCTTTGATTTGGGAAATTCTTCTTCAGAAGAAGTAATATCATTAAAATGATCTACTGAATCATTAGAAAGATCCTCATATTCAGGATAATGTTTTTAAATTTGCATATCTGAGACATCAAAATTATTAGATGAATCAGAAGAAATTAAAAATTTTCTTTTTCTATTCAATCTCTTTTTTATTTTAATATTAGATAATATTAGTCATTTTCTGAGTCTGATTATTATTATTATTATACTTTATTTATTAAGCGCCAACATATTCTGCAGCGCTGTCCATGGATACAATTCATTTAAATAAAACAATACAAGACTTGTAAGATACAGGATAAAATTTACAAACACATACAGGAGGGATTGAGGGCGCTATTCCTGTGGGAACTTACAATCTAGAAGGGCAGGAGGTTGGGAAACAGGAGGTGAGGACTGCAAGATTGAGAAGGATGTTAATACAGTGTTAGATGAGGGAAATATTAGGTAAGTGAAATAAATTTATTATTGAGTTGGGTGGTAGGCTTCCCTGAACAGAAAAGTCTTCAGGGAGCATTAAAAGGAAGAAAGATTAGGGCAAAGCCTGACAGCACGGGGGAGAGTGTTCCAGAGGGTAGGTGCTGCACGACAGAAGTCCTGCAGTCTAGCATGAGAGGAGGTGATAGTTGCGGATGCAAGGAGCAGGTCATTGTTGGATCTTAGTGGATGGGCTGGAGTATACTTGTGTATTAGAGAGGATAGGTAGAGGGGAGCGGCGTTGGTGAGAGTTTTGTATGTAAGGGAGAGAATTTTGAATTTAATTCTGCTGTGAATGGGGAGCCAATGAAGGGACTCACAGAGAGGTGCAGATACAGATCAACGGGAAAGGTGGATCAGCCTGGGAGAGGCATTTAGGATGGATTGAAGGGGGGAGAGGCGGGAAAGAGGAAGGCCAGCGAGTAGGTTGTTGCAGTAGTCAAGTCGGGAGATAATAAGGGAGTGGATTATTTGCTTTGTGGTGTCAGCGCTCAGAAAAGGGCGAATTTTAGAAATATTGCGTAGATGATTGCGGCAGGATGTAGAAAGCAATTAGATATGGGGGATGAAGGATAAGTTTGAGTCAAGTATGATTCCGAGGCAGCGGACTTGGGGCGATGGGGAAATGGTGATGCCGTCAACAGGGATAGAGAAGGGGGGGATAAGAAGGAGCTCAGTCTTGGACATGTTAATCTTTAGGTGGTGAGAGGCCATCCAGGAAGAAATACCAGATAAGCAGTTGCTGACATGAGAGAGGACAGAGGGAGAGAGAGCAGGGGTGGAAAGGTAGATCTGGGTGTCATCAGCATAGAGGTGATATTTGAAACCATAACTGTTGATAAGTTTACCTAGTGAAGAAGTATAGATGGAGAAGAGTAGAGGACCCAGAACAGATCCTTGAGGTACTCCAACAGACAGAGGCATAGGAGAGGAGGAGTCGCCGGCAAATGACACAGAAAAAGACCTGTGAGAAAGATAGGAGTGAATCCAGGAAAGAGCAGTGTCACAGAGGCCAAAAGAGCTAAGGGTCTGTAGGAGGAGGGGGTGGTCAACTGTGTCGTAGGCAGCTGAGAGGTCAAGTAAGATGAGTATAGAGTAGTGGCCAATATTTATAGCAGAGAGAAGATTGTTTGTGACCTTGGTAAGGGCAGTCTCAGTTGAGTGTTTTGGGCGGAATCCGGATTGCAGTGGGTCAAGCAAGGAGTTGGCGGACAGGAAGTGGGTTAGGCAATTGTAAAGTAATTTTTCAAGGAGTTTTGATGTCAGTGGAAGCAGTGATATGGGGCGGTAGCTTTCAGGAGAATTAGGGTTGAGGGAGGGTTTTTTGAGTATGGGAGTGACTTTTGCGTGTTTGAAAGAAGATGGGAATGAGCCGTTAGAGAGAGATAGGTTGAAGTGGGTAAGAGCAGGAGTGAGGGTGGAAGATAGGGAGGGAATTAGATGGGAAGGGATAGGGTCGAGTGGGCAGGTAGTGAGGCGTGAGGAAGATAGTAAGGAAGAAACTTCATTCTCAGTGGTTGGATGGAAGTTACAGAGGGTGGCAGAGGGAGTAATTGGGCCTGTTGTTGGAGTATTGCAGGTTGGTGTTGGGGTGTTGCTTTGGATAGCATGTGTTTTGTTTAAAAAGTAGTCTGCGAGGTCTTGAGCACTAAAGACAGGCGGGGTGGTGGAGCAGGTGGGTAGAGTAGAGAGTTAAAGGTGGAGAAGAGTCGTTTAGGGTTTGAGGAAAGAGTAGATATGAGAGAAGAGAAGTAAGTTTGTTTGGCTAAGTGAAGGGCGGAAGTGTATGAACGAAGAATAAACTTATAGTGTATGAAATCGGGTTCAGAGTTAGTTTTCCTCCAGACACGCTCAGCAGTACGGGAGCATTTTTGCAAATAGCGTGTTTGCTGAGTATGCCAGGGCTGTATCTGATGGTGTGGTGTTTTGCGCAGCTGGGGAGGGGCAAGTGTGTCTAATGCAGAGGAGAGAGTTTTGTTATAGTGGGCTGTAGCGAGATCAGGGCAGGTTATAGTGGAGGTGTGAGGGAGGAGATTTTGAATGATTTTTGAAAATTGGAGCGGATCCACAGCATGTGTATTTCTGCAGGTGCGGGGGTGGGATGGAGAAGTGGGTTTAGCTGTTGCATTAATATTATAGGTGACCAGGTGATGGTCTGAAATGGGAAAAGGGCGACAGGTGGTGTCAGAAATAGAGCAGAGGTAGGAAAATACCAGGTCGATGGAGTGTCCATCACGGTGAGTCGGGAATGGGGTGGATTGTTAGAGACCGAAGGAGGATGTGAGTGAAAGAAGTTTAGAGGCAGCAGGGGCAGATGGGTTGTCAATGGGAATGTTGAAGTCCCCAAGAATTAGGGTTGGTATATTTGAAGAGAGAAAGTGAGGAAGCCAGGCAGTGAAGTTGTCAAAGAATTGGGAGGTTGGTCCAGGAGGGCGATAGATGACTGCCACTTTTAGGGATAGGGGGAGAACAGACGAATACAGTGGATTTCAAAGGAGGAGAAGGAAAGAGATGGGATTGGAGGTAGGTATTGATAAGTGCAGGAGGGGGAGAGCAGGATGCCAACATCGCCTCCACATTTCTCACCTTGCCTAGGGGTATGGCTAAAGTGAAGACCACCGTGTGTGAGAGCAGCAATGGAAACAGTGTCAGAAGGAGATAGCCAGGTTTCTGTAATTGCTAAAATGGTGAAAGCATTTGATATAAACAGGTCATGAATTGCTGTAAGTTTGTTGCAGACAGAGCGAGAGTTCCATAGTGCACAGGTGAAAGGAGTGTATGCGTGTGGGATGCATTGGATGGAAATGAGGTTATGTGTGTTGCTTTTATTAAAGTTTCTATATGGAGTGCGAGATTGGGTAATGGTGGGAATGAGGGTGGGCCCAGGATTTGGAGAGATGTAGCCTGATGCTAATAGCATCAAGATGGAAAGTAAGAGTAGGTGAGAATGAGACTTATAGCAGTGGGGGCATTTCTGTGAGGTGGTGCAGTTTAGTGACATAGATTTTAAAATAGAAAGTAGTTCGTGAGAGCTAAGGTATGGAGAGGAAAGGAGAGAGGGGCCTATATAAACTTCATGTGGAGAAGGGTAAAGTTTGAGCATTTGAGCCTGCTTGTGGAATAGACATGAGACTGTTAAAAGAAAAAGCATTTCTGAAAACATAGCAGAATGTTAAAGGGACATAATACTCATATGCTAAATCACTTGAAACTGATGCAATATAACTGTAAAAAGCTGACAGGAAAATATCACCTGAGCATCTCTATGTAAAAAAGGAAGATATTTTACCTCACAATCTCCTCAGCTCAGCAGAGTAAGTTCTGTGTAAAAAGTTATACTCAACTGCTCCCAGCTGCAGGTAAAAAAATTAAAAAAAAATGAAGAAATGAACAGCAGCCAATCAGCATCAGCAGTGCTGAGGTCATGAACTTTTACTGTGATCTCATGAGATTTGACTTGACTCTCATGAGATTTCATTGTAAACTTCCTTTACCTGATTGGTGAAATAAGATGAGAGTGCACGATGCTCATCCCTTCAGATGTCCCAGGACAGACACACTAAAATGCTGCTTAGAAATCCTTTACAATGGGAGGTGGCTACTGAGGAACTTTTGAGGTAAAATATCTTTCTTTTTTACATAGAGATGTTCAGGAGATATTTTCTAGTCAGCTTTTTAAAGCTATGCTGCATCACTTTCAAGTGTTTAAACATTTGGGTATTATGGCCCTTTAAGAGCAAAAGGTTTTTTTTAAATAAAATATTTTGCTTGCCTCAAATCTTCTTCAAATCTTGTTCAATTCTTGTCTAATTCTCAGTGCTGTCACTTAAAGATGGTCACTTAATTAAGCAAAGTTTGATAAGTATATGCACATGATGGGGACAGGAAAGAGCAGATTAATGGAGTAGACAGTTGGTTCAGGAGTTAAAAAAGAGTGTTTAAATCCAGCAAAGACACAGAGTTTTAAAGGGACATACCAGGAGTTAAAAACAGTGTTTAAATCCAGCAAAGACACAGGGTTTTAAAGGGACATACCAGGAGTTAAAAAACAGTGTTTAAATCCAGCAAAGACACAGGGTTTTAAAGGGACATACCAGGAGTTAAAAAATAGTGTTTAAATCCAGCAAAGACACAGGGTTTTAAAGGGACATACCTGAAAGTAAATGAGAAATAGGGTTAGATTCAGTAGATGTTAAGCTTAAATAAGTAGCGATTTGTGCAGTTGAAATTCTTGTCTAATTCTCAGTGCTGTCACTTAAAGATACCAGGAGTTAAAAAACAGTGTTTAAATCCAGCAAAGACACAGGGTTTTAAAGGGACATACCAGGAGTTAAAAAATAGTGTTTAAATCCAGCAAAGACACAGGGTTTTAAAGGGACATACCAGGAGTTAAAAAACAGTGTTTAAATCCAGCAAAGACACAGGGTTTTAAAGGGACATACCTGAAAGTAAATGAGAAATAGGGTTAGATTCAGTAGATGTTAAGCTTAAATAAGTAGCGATTTGTGCAGTTGAAATTCTTGTCTAATTCTCAGTGCTGTCACTTAAAGATGGTCACTTAGACAGATGGGAGCTTAGAGAGATGGAATAATCTGCAAACGCTGTCAGGACCCATTTCAGTGGGGGCAAAAACTGAAATTTTTGGATCAAGACATCTTAAAATTAGTCTCCTCCTTTAAATGGATAGAGAAGTATTGGCATCCCCAAGAAGGTAAACTAATCTTTGAATCCATTCTCTGGAAACTTATGGATCCAACATGGAATCAGAGGAAATTGCCTCTTCGGACAATTCAAAAAGCTTAGTGACAGGACCTAAAGTATCTAATAGTTTATCCTGACATGACTTTAAGAATCTGTCAGGACCTCTTCTTAAATTTGTATTTTTATTACCCAAGAATTTGAGTAAATTTTCATCAATATTAGGTGTTATATGGGTGTTGTGAGGGAGCTCTGGTCGAGGGCATTCAGCTTTTAAAATATTTTTTGCCTTTGAGGAAAGAGGTCTGCGAATATAATAATCTAAAAATTTTGAAACCCTTTTAGAAGGCTTCCAATGAGAAGATCTAGGATGTTCCAGATCATTAGGGTCAGTGTAGGGATCTCCAAAATTATCTATAAGTTTAACTTTTTTAGACTTAGACATGAGCTTAGATTTCTTTGATTTGGGAAATTCTTCTTCAGAAGAAGTAATATCATTAAAATTATCTACTGAATCATTAGAAAGATCCACATATTCAGGATAATGTTTTTCAATTTGCATATCTTAGACATCAAAATTATCAGATGAATCAGAAGAAATTAAAAATTTTCTTTTTCTATTCAATCTCTTTTTTATTTTAATATTAGAGTCACTTTCTGAGTCTGATGATACATATTTGCGCTGTGATGCAGGCTGGGAAATGGCAGAACGAAGCTGACGTGAATTAACTCTTTTATAAGAAACATGAGACTTATCATGAGATTTTGGTTTAGTATTACTTGACAAATGTTTATTTTTTGCTGAAGCTTTTCTAGGAATATTATCTCTCACTTCACTAACAGAGTTAATTGCAGACTGAAATGGAATCATCTGCTGTTTAAAAGGCTCCAGGGAGCTATTAATCAAATCTCTAACAGATTTCTCACAATACTGAGACTTATTATCATCAGACATCCTAATAAATAATAATTTACTAATTAATTAAAGTTATAAACAAATTAGATATTATTGATTTTTTTATATATAAAACTAAAGTTTAAAACATTAATGTAGTAAGAAATATAAACTACTGTACCTACAACCTTAAATAAGATGATTAAATGTAAATATGTAATATAAGTAGTAACAGTAGAAGAACAAATGCTACAAATGTTGCTAAAGTGGCTGTATGACTGATCCGGACGAAGTCTGAGGTAAACTACAGAGCGGTGAGGCAAAAAAACTTTGATTGACAGGTCTGTGGGGGCGGGAGAAAAACGTCACAAGATGGAGGAATGACAGAGGCTTAAGAAGAGAAAACAAGATGGTGGACGCAAATAGACATCGTTGCGTAGCAGGGAAAGGAAACTTGAATATGTACCAATTAAAAGAATAGTAAGTAATGCAAGGGTTATGCACAGAAAAACAACGGAATGTAAGGAAAAGGGTGAAATGAGCGAAAACGGAAAAAATAGAGAAAATAGATATGTTAGAAAAAACGGAAGCAGAGAAAAACTGAAGCAGAGTAGATATAAAATTGAAAAGAAAATATTATGAAATAATGGTGAATAGAATAATATAAAAATGAATGAATAACAAAACGAATGAAAAAAAAGTCAATAAAATAAAAATTATGAAACTATAAAATTATAGAGTAACATAAAGGGTAAATAAATAGAAAAGGAAAATGGGAAAACGTATAAACAAAAACCTAAAGGCGATAGTAATAAAAGAAAAATACTAAAATAAATATATTTTATTATAGTGCAGCAATACAATATACTTATCTCTGTGAGCAGCAAAGAGAAAAGAGGAAGATTTGACAGTTACTGGTCATTTTATGAATTGCTGGTCTCTTATCATTGGTTATTTTTGTCCATTACATTTCAAACCTTGTTTTCATTGGTTTAAATGTTTTATTCATTCTTGTCTTTATTGTTTTGTAATGTCCGTTAAAATGCTGTCTGCAGTAAAGTGAAAAGATATATAGCAAAATAGGAGTCTCTGTCCTTGTAATAAAATTCACAATATATACGTATATGCTTTTAGTGACTGGCTGATAGCTGCCTGTCACATGATGCTGGGTAAGGAACTAACTGAAATTTGTCAGAAAAAAAATCTACTGCTCATTTGAAATTCAGACTGTGATGTGGCATTATCTGTGTATTATGCATTTGTTGATTATGCAGTTCTACTGTAGTTGAAGGGACAGTCTACTATAGAATTTGTATTGTTTAAAAAGATAGATAATCCCTTTATTACCCATTCCCCAGATTTGCATAACCATATATAGATTTGCATAACCATATATATATTAATATACTTTTTACCCCTGTGACTACCTATCTAAGCCTCTGCAAACTGCCCCCTTATCTCAGTTCACAATGTTATCTATAGAGCACACATGAACTAGCACTGTCAACTGTGAAACACTGTCAAAATGCACTGAGATAAGCGGCGACCTTCAAGAGCTTAGACATTGGCATATGAGCCTACCTAGGTTTATCTCTCAACAAAGAATACCAAGAGAACAAAGCAATTTTATAATAAAAGTAAACTGGAAAGTGCTGTAAAATTGAATGCCCTATCTGATTTAGGGACGTTTAATTTTGACTTGACTGTTTAATTTCCTGTTTTTCTCATGTATGGAATCTGACAAGGAGTGCAGCCAACAATAATGTTTTTTTATGACAAGCTTCTAATGCAGTGCAAGACTCTGCATACATACTGAAAACCTTGCTTATTGGCACAAATGTTAACCTCATTTTGTCATAGAAGATGCAATAAAAACATACCAATGTTGAATAAGACAACAAACCTTTAATGGACTAAAATTTGGCAATTGAGTCATTTGTTTCTACTTCAAAAGTGAAAAGATGAGAAACTGCTTTTAATACAGGGAGTATAAATATTGATTGACTATCAGAGCACAATAGCAAATAAAATACAGAATACTGCTCTCTGGTGGCTGAAAAGTAGAAGTGTGACCTGTGCTGTAATGTAAACCAGTTCTCTAATCCTTTTTGTACTAAGTGCCCCTAAAGACAAAAAAAGTTGCCTTCAGTACCCCCTGCTGCAACATGTAAAGATTATTAGGTCACACAGAGGCATTTGTGCATACCTCCGAATGTGATAAATTAGTATCAGATATTTTTCTGTTTTCGTTAGTTTACTTAAAAATATTTGAGCAATAAACATTAATAAAAGCAACTTGTAGAGAAAAAAAAACACACAACACACCTGTAGTAGTTATTGTGCCACTTACATTAGAAAAAAAATGTATGCTGAGAGAAGTAAAATTCATGTAACCACATTTACACCTTAACAGGCTCATTTAATTGTGGTATACTTGGCTATAAAACCCTTTTTTCTGGTACATTTCACCATAACATATGTTCCTGTAGCCCTCTATCAGGCACATTTCTCTGTGACACTTTTTCACAGTGCTATACACTTTACCTAACACTTTCCCATTGACACACTTTTTAGTCCATCAATGTCCCTAACAGGCCACATTCTAAAGATTTCCCTACGTGAGCACAGGTGAGTTTGTCACCGGGACTAAGCAGCTGTTTAAAATCTGGCCTGTAAAGGGTGCTTGGGGGTAGAAATAAGAAACACTGGTTTCTGTGATATCTTACCTAAGCTGCATCGGGGACAAAATAAAGAAAGGGCAAGCCACTGAACTAGGCTGCAAGAGGAACACTAGAGGCAGTAGGAATCCATCTCATCCTTGTTCCAGTTCCCAAACTTATGTAAAGGCAAAGTGGGAGAAAATACTACACTATACTCATTGCTAAAGAAACTGGCATAAAGTATACCCTGTAGGAAACAGAAAAGCTTGCGTAGAGTGCGCCTGTTTTTTGATCGTATGTACGGGAAGTATATCATATGACCTCTATCGCCAGACCCTTTCAGATTACATGAATGGAACAGAAAGCTTTTGGTGGTATAAATAAGTGACTTTGGGACCATTGCTGATTAAATTAATGGAACAGAGAGGGGCCATAGGTAGCCCACGAGTAAAAAATAAAGTTAGAGAACAGGCAAAAGAGGCAACTATTCAAGTAAAGCAGTCTTCTCCACTCAAAAACATTAAAAAAAAGTGTTTAAGATTCTTTGTTTATTTGAATTGGTGGCATAAACTAATTTGAATAAAAAAAATTCATGATCCATGTGCTGTCACAATGAAGTTAACAATTTGACTTCTTTATTGACTGTAAACCTGGACCTACTAGGGGGAGATATAGATTCAAGTCCTGATCAGACTGGCTTCCAAACAGAGCAAATTCATATTGAAGTCAATGGCTCTTAAATTAATTTATCATTATAAAAAAAACAGTAGTATTATGCTGTTTCATTAAAGTTTCTATTTTGTTTTGTTGTCTTTGGAAGAAACACTGAACATATTAAGCTTCAGTGGAGTTGGCTTAATATGAGTGCATTACCTTAAAGGGACACTGAACCCAATTTTTTTTCTTTTATGATTTAGATAGAGCATGCAATTTTAAGCAACTTTCTAATTTACTCATATTATCAAATTTTCTTCATTTGTATGTTTATTTGAAAAGCAAGAATGTAAGTTTAGATGCCAGCCCATTTTTGGTGAACAACCTAGGTTGTCCTTGCTGATTGGACAGCACTAATAAACAAGTGCTCTCCATGGTTCTGAACCAAAAATGTGCTGACTCCTTAGCTTAGAAAGTTGCTTAAAATTGCATGCTCTATCTGAATCATTAAATTAAAAATTTGGGTTCAGTGTCCCTTTAAGTTTACTGTTTTGGTTCTAGATCTAACTGTTGTGTCTTTTACAGGAATTTCTCAACAGAAAAGATGAACCCTTTAACGGCTCCCTCCTTCTTAAGTCAGATTGCAAAGACCTAGCATAATGGTTTCCTGCTTGATCCAAAGAAATCCCACACCGTTAAGAGATACACATTTTACTGTTAATGATAATCATCACTGGGACTTCTTCTATCTACATTTGGAAAAAGAATATTAGCTGTAAAAAGCTCTGCACTGTACAACTGGACGGAATATCTACCTCTTGCCAAGAACAACCTGGAATTCAAAATATATGAGCAAAACATTAAAAAAACACAAAGATGTCATCATAACTAGAATCAACTAATTGTCTCCATCTTTTCCATACTAGAAGAAAAGAAGAACCTTTAATATTATAAGCAACAGCAATAGGAAGCTTCACAGATTACAAGAAGGAAACACATTTTAATAAAATAGAAGTATCAACATTAAGAAATGATGCTTTAATATTTTAGCATAAACATGGAGAAGAATTATTTTAGATTCATAGAAGGTCTGTAGCAGAGGCTTATACAGTAAAATATTTATAAACTACTTGAGGTAGAAGTGTAGTGTAGCTCAAACACCATTTGAAATTTAACACAAAATGGGAAAGGATAAACTATGCAGCCCACTTTTGATACCACACTTAGGCAGGCCTTATCATTTTTAGGGTGCCTTTATATTTTGTATAGGATAGAATAAAAACAATCCTTGTGTCATTGGTAGGGTTGCCAGGTGTCCAGTATTTAATCTGGCAGTCCAGTATTTTATCAGGCTGTCCAGTAAAATCTTGACAAAAATACTGGACACTGAAATATCCATTTTTTTTCCAAGTCCATGAGGAGAAAATAGTGAGGGACAGACAAGGGGGTGAAATGACTTCTGTTTACCTATGTTACTGACAGCCAAAAAGGTTTAATTATTTATTTGTATGCTACTGGCAGCCAAGGGGTAAAATGACTGCTCAGTTGTGCAATTGGGGGCTAAGGTAGAGGGGTTTTTTTTTGGGGGGGGGGGGGCATTATGTCACCTCATCTACCTCTATGCCCAGTCACCTACAGATAGTCAAGTATTTTTGTGGAGGAAAGCTGGCAAACCTAACCATTGGAACACTTTATACTGCATCAAGTGATCTAATTCAGTTTTTAGGTGCAATAATGTAATATATATATATACAGTAGATAACTGGTATTGAGAAATGCTGCTCTAATTTTAATGTCACATAAAATTAATTTTATATAAAAGTAACCTTTTGTATATGTATTTGTTTTTTGTTTGTTTGTTTTTCTCAATGGATGTTCCTCTACTGAGGGGGACAAAAACTTGTTTTTTATGCTTGTGGGACAGAGTTGTGCTTATTAGCCAGGGAGCTTCTATCCTACAGACCATTACTATACAAACATTCACTCTCTGTTAGTTTCAAAATCCAAGTAAGCAGCTTTAACTTATCCTATTTTTCAGTTGAAACATATTTTTGTCAGGTTTAAATAGTGCTGTTTTATATGCATGATAGACATTTTACAGTTTTATGTCCCCTTTAAAGGGACATTATACACTCATTTTTTCTTTGCATAAATGTTTTGTAGATGATCTATTTATATAGCCCATAAAGTTTTTTTTTTTTAAATAAATGTATAGTTTTGCTTATTTTTAAATAACATTGCTCTGATTTTCAGACTCCTTTTTTTTTTAAAATCTATTTTATTGTAACCAGCAAACAATACATAAGCATTCAATATAACACATAAGCCGCACAGGGCTTAGTACAGTTTGAAATGTACAGACAAAAAAAAAAAAAAAAAAAAAGCATTTTTGGCATACATTGAAAAAACAGATATAAAATAAAAATATTCATCGCCAATATGTAACAAATTTATTGTCCTGCATGGTTTGCTGGAATTTTTTTACCTTTTAATAACTTAACACAAAAAACTATAATAGACACTCTGTTATAAAATTACCTAATAGTAATTTTCTTGCCTATGAAAACCCATAATCACGAAGAAACAAAAAAAACACAAAAAAAAAAATTTCCCCATAAAGGGGGATCTCTCACTTGGGCCCCCCCGCTTCCGGGTCCGACTACCCCCTCCATCCTCTCCTACAATTACATACCAGACTTATTTCTAGTAACCCTCATACATCCACTTCCCTTACAGTTGAAAGCCAACTTGTAGGAAACTCATTGGATATAACCAGCTCAGCAAACGATATCGAGTTCAAAAAGGGGGCTAAGATCTGTCTTTGTATAGAAAGTGGATAGGATTTAACCACAGGTAGCCAGTCTAGCAAAAAGATTTTTATCTTTGCTTCTGTTGAAAAAACTGTATGATATGATTCATATAATATCTGGTATTGTATTTCCTTAAGAAATACTGAGAAACTGGGTGCCGCATGGTCTTTCCAGCTCTTCAGGATTAAATGTCTTGTAATTAAAATAATAATATTCAGAATTTTAGAGTGCCTTTTAGACCTATAATCAGGGCTTGTAAGAAAAAATATGTCCATTGCCGTATACTTATTGTGATCTTGATAATATTTGCTATACCAAAACCAAATCTTTAACCACAATTGCTGTATTTTTGGACACGACCAGAATAAATGTAAGATATCTGCTTTAGGAAGTGCACAGCGAGAACAAACAAAGCTCTGTAGAGGATAGAACCTGGACATTTTCTCTGGTGAGAGATAATAATTATTTATAAGTTTCATATGTGATTCTTTCCATGCTGTAGATACCAATACCTTATCTACCATCCCAAAACTCTGTTTTATCCTATTCTGTTCTAGATCTGGAAAATACCGCTTCCAGAAATTATGTAGATTATTTCTCCAACATAGGTGTGTCCGGTCCACGGCGTCATCCTTACTTGTGGGATATTCTCTTCCCCAACAGGAAATGGCAAAGAGCCCAGCAAAGCTGGTCACATGATCCCTCCTAGGCTCCGCCTACCCTAGTCATTCTCTTTGCCGTTGTACAGGCAACATCTCCACGGAGATGGCTTAGAGTTTTTTAGTGTTTAACTGTAGTTTTTATTATTCAATCAAGAGTTTGTTATTTTGAAATAGTGCTGGTATGTACTATTTACTCAGAAACAGAAAAGAGATGAAGATTTCTGTTTGTATGAGGAAAATGATTTTAGCAACCGTCACTAAAATCCATGGCTGTTCCACACAGGACTGTTGAGAGCAATTAACTTCAGTTGGGGGAACAGTGTGCAGTCTCTTGCTGCTTGAGGTATGACACATTCTAACAAGACGATGTAATGCTGGAAGCTGTCATTTTCCCTATGGGATCCGGTAAGCCATGTTTATTACGATCGTAAATAAGGGCTTATTAAGACTGTAGACTTTATTTGGGCTAAATCGATTCATTATTAACATATATTTAGCCTTGAGGAATCATTTTATCTGGGTATTTTGATATATTGATATCGGCAGGCACTGTATTAGACACCTTATTCTTTAGGGGCTTTCCCAAAGCATAAGCAGAGCCTCATTTTCGCGCCGGTGTTGCGCACTTGTTTTTGAGAGGCATGGCATGCAGTCGCATGTGAGAGGAGCTCTGATACTTAGAAAGGACTTTCTGAAGGCGTCATTTGGTATCGTATTCCCCTTTGGGCTTGGTTGGGTCTCAGCAATGCAGATACCAGGGACTGTAAAGGGGTTAAAGTTCAAAACGGCTCCGGTTCCGTTATTTTATGGGTTAAAGCTTCCAAATTTGGTGTGCAATACTTTTAAGGCTTTAAGACACTGTGGTGAAAATTTGGTGAATTTTGAACAATTCCTTCATGTTTTTTCGCAATTGCAGTAATAAAGTGTGTTCAGTTTAAAATTTAAAGTGACAGTAACGGTTTTATTTTAAAACGTTTTTTGTACTTTGTTATCAAGTTTATGCCTGTTTAACATGTCTGAACTACCAGATAGACTGTGTTCTGAATGTGGGGAAGCCAGAATTCCTATTCATTTAAATAAATGTGATTTATGTGAAAATGACAATGATGCCCAAGATGATTCCTCAAGTGAGGGGAGTAAGCATGGTACTGCATCATTCCCTCCTTCGTCTACACGAGTCTTGCCCACTCAGGAGGCCCCTAGTACATCTAGCGCGCCAATACTCCTTACTATGCAACAATTAACGGCTGTAATGGATAATTCTGTCAAAAACATTTTAGCCAAAATGAACACTTATCAGCGTAAGCGCGGCTGCTCTGTTTTAGATACTGAAGAGCATGACGACGCTGATAATAATATTTCTGAAGGGCCCCTAACCCAGTCTGATGGGGCCAGGGAGGTTTTGTCTGAGGGAGAAATTACTGATTCAGGGAACATTTCTCAACAGGCTGAACCTGATGTGATTGCATTTAAATTTAAGTTGGAACATCTCCGCATTCTGCTTAAGGAGGTATTATCCACTCTGGATGATTGTGACAAGTTGGTCATCCCAGAGAAACTATGTAAAATGGACAAGTTCCTAGAGGTGCCGGGGCTCCCAGAAGCTTTTCCTATACCCAAGCGGGTGGCGGACATTGTTAATAAAGAATGGGAAAGGCCCGGTATTCCTTTCGTCCCTCCCCCCATATTTAAAAAATTGTTTCCTATGGTCGACCCCAGAAAGGACTTATGGCAGACAGTCCCCAAGGTCGAGGGAGCGGTTTCCACTTTAAACAAACGCACCACTATACCCATAGAGGATAGTTGTGCTTTCAAAGATCCTATGGATAAAAAATTAGAAGGTTTGCTTAAAAAGATGTTTGTTCAGCAAGGTTACCTTCTACAACCTATTTCATGCATTGTCCCTGTCGCTACAGCCGCATGTTTCTGGTTTGATGATCTGATAAAGGCGGTCGATAGTGATTCTCCTCCTTTGGAGGAGATTATGGACAGAATCAATGCTCTCAAATTGGCTAATTCTTTCACCCTAGACGCCACTTTGCAATCGGCTAGGTTAGCGGCTAAGAATTCTGGGTTTGCTATTGTGGCGCGCAGAGCGCTTTGGTTGAAATCTTGGTCGGCTGATGCGTCTTCCAAGAACAAGCTACTTAACATTCCTTTCAAGGGGAAAACGCTGTTTGGCCCTGACTTGAAAGAGATTATCTCTGATATCACTGGGGGTAAGGGCCACGCCCTTCCTCAGGATCGGCCTTTCAAGGCCAAAAATAAACCTAATTTTCGTCCCTTTCGTAGAAACGGACCAGCCCAAGGTGCTACGTCCTCTAAGCAAGAGGGTAATACTTCTCAAGCCAAGCCAGCTTGGAGACCAATGCAAGGCTGGAACAAGGGAAAGCAGGCCAAGAAACCTGCCACTGCTACCAAGACAGCATGAAATGTTGGCCCCCGATCCGGGACCGGATCTGGTGGGGGGCAGACTCTCTCTCTTCGCTCAGGCTTGGGCAAGAGATGTTCTGGATCCTTGGGCGCTAGAAATAGTCTCCCAAGGTTATCTTCTGGAATTCAAGGGACTTCCCCCAAGGGGGAGGTTCCACAGGTCTCAGTTGTCTTCAGACCACATAAAAAGACAGGCATTCTTACATTGTGTAGAAGACCTGTTAAAAATGGGAGTGATTCATCCTGTTCCATTAAGAGAACAAGGGATGGGGTTCTACTCCAATCTGTTCATAGTTCCCAAAAAAGAGGGAACGTTCAGACCAATCTTAGATCTCAAGATCTTAAACAAGTTTCTCAAGGTTCCATCGTTCAAGATGGAAACCATTCGAACTATTCTTCCTTCCATCCAGGAAGGTCAATTCATGACCACGGTGGATTTAAAGGATGCGTATCTACATATTCCTATCCACAAGGAACATCATCGGTTCCTGAGGTTCGCATTCCTGGACAAACATTACCAGTTCGTGGCGCTTCCTTTCGGATTGGCCACTGCTCCAAGGATTTTCACAAAGGTACTAGGGTCCCTTCTAGCTGTGCTAAGACCAAGGGGCATTGCTGTAGTACCTTACTTGGACGACATTCTGATTCAAGCGTCGTCCCTTCTTCAAGCAAAGGCTCACACGGACATTGTCCTGGCCTTTCTCAGATCTCACGGATGGAAAGTGAACGTGGAAAAGAGTTCTCTATCCCCGTCAACAAGGGTTCCCTTCTTGGGAACAATAATAGACTCCTTAGAAATGAGGATTTTTCTGACAGAGGCCAGAAAAACAAAACTTCTAGACTCTTGTCGGATACGTCATTCCGTTCCTCTTCCTTCCATAGCTCAGTGCATGGAAGTGATCGGGTTGATGGTAGCGGCAATGGACATAGTTCCTTTTGCGCGCATTCATCTAAGACCATTACAACTGTGCATGCTCAGTCAGTGGAATGGGGACTATACAGACTTGTCTCCGAAGATACAAGTAAATCAGAGGACCAGAGATTCACTCCGTTGGTGGCTGTCCCTGGACAACCTGTCACAAGGGATGACATTCCGCAGACCAGAGTGGGTCATTGTCACGACCGACGCCAGTCTGATGGGCTGGGGCGCGGTCTGGGGATCCCTGAAAGCTCAGGGTCTTTGGTCTCGGGAAGAATCTCTTCTACCGATAAACATTCTGGAACTGAGAGCGATATTCAATGCTCTCAAGGCTTGGCCTCAGCTAGCGAGGGCCAAGTTCATACGGTTTCAATCAGACAACATGACAACTGTTGCGTACATCAACCATCAGGGGGGAACAAGGAGTTCCCTAGCGATGGAAGAAGTGACCAAAATCATTCTATGGGCGGAGTCTCACTCCTGCCACCTGTCTGCTATCCACATCCCAGGAGTGGAAAATTGGGAAGCGGACTTTCTGAGTCGTCAGACATTGCATCCGGGGGAGTGGGAACTCCATCCGGAAATCTTTGCCCAAGTCACTCAGCTGTGGGGCATTCCAGACATGGATCTGATGGCCTCTCGTCAGAACTTCAAGGTTCCTTGCTACGGGTCCAGATCCAGGGATCCCAAGGCGGCTCTAGTGGATGCACTAGTAGCACCTTGGACCTTCAAACTAGCTTATGTGTTCCCGCCGTTTCCTCTCATCCCCAGGCTGGTAGCCAGGATCAATCAGGAGAGGGCGTCGGTGATCTTGATAGCTCCTGCGTGGCCACGCAGGACTTGGTATGCAGATCTGGTGAATATGTCATCGGCTCCACCTTGGAAGCTACCTTTGAGACGAGACCTTCTTGTTCAGGGTCCGTTCGAACATCCGAATCTGGTTTCACTCCAGCTGACTGCTTGGAGATTGAACGCTTGATTTTATCGAAGCGAGGGTTCTCAGATTCTGTTATCGATACTCTTGTTCAGGCCAGAAAGCCTGTAACTAGAAAGATTTACCACAAAATTTGGAAAAAATATATCTGTTGGTGTGAATCTAAAGGATTCCCTTGGGACAAGGTTAAGATTCCTAGGATTCTATCCTTCCTTCAAGAAGGATTGGAAAAGGGTTTATCTGCAAGTTCCCTGAAGGGACAGATTTCTGCCTTGTCGGTGTTACTTCACAAAAAACTGGCTGCTGTGCCAGATGTTCAAGCCTTTGTTCAGGCTCTGGTTAGAATTAAGCCTGTTTACAAACCTTTGACTCCTCCTTGGAGTCTCAATTTAGTTCTTTCAGTTCTTCAGGGGGTTCCGTTTGAACCCTTGCATTCCGTTGATATTAAGTTATTATCTTGGAAAGTTTTGTTTTTAGTTGCAATTTCTTCTGCCAGAAGAGTTTCAGAATTATCTGCTCTGCAGTGTTCTCCTCCTTATCTGGTGTTTCATGCAGATAAGGTGGTTTTACGTACTAAACCTGGTTTTCTTCCAAAAGTTGTTTCTAACAAAAACATTAACCAGGAGATTATCGTACCTTCTCTGTGTCCGAAACCAGTTTCAAAGAAGGAACGTCTGTTGCACAATTTGGATGTTGTTCGCGCTCTAAAATTCTATTTAGATGCTACAAAGGATTTTAGACAAACATCTTCCTTGTTTGTTGTTTATTCCGGTAAAAGGAGAGGTCAAAAAGCAACTTCTACCTCTCTCTCTTTTTGGATTAAAAGCATCATCAGATTGGCTTACGAGACTGCCGGACGGCAGCCTCCCGAAAGAATCACAGCTCATTCCACTAGGGCTGTGGCTTCCACATGGGCCTTCAAGAACGAGGCTTCTGTTGATCAGATATGTAGGGCAGCGACTTGGTCTTCACTGCACACTTTTACCAAATTTTACAAGTTTGATACTTTTGCTTCTTCTGAGGCTATTTTTGGGAGAAAGGTTTTGCAAGCCGTGGTGCCTTCCATTTAGGTGACCTGATTTGCTCCCTCCCTTCATCCGTGTCCTAAAGCTTTGGTATTGGTTCCCACAAGTAAGGATGACGCCGTGGACCGGACACACCTATGTTGGAGAAAACAGAATTTATGTTTACCTGATAAATTACTTTCTCCAACGGTGTGTCCGGTCCACGGCCCGCCCTGGTTTTTTTTTTTTTTAATCAGGTCTGATAATTTATTTTCTTTAACTACAGTCACCATGGTACCATATGGTTTCTCCTATGCAAATATTCCTCCTTAACGTCGGTCGAATGACTGGGGTAGGCGGAGCCTAGGAGGGATCATGTGACCAGCTTTGCTGGGCTCTTTGCCATTTCCTGTTGGGGAAGAGAATATCCCACAAGTAAGGATGACGCCGTGGACCGGACACACCGTTGGAGAAAGTAATTTATCAGGTAAACATAAATTCTGTTTTTCATGTAAATCCCCTTGCTTAGCCAACATAACATCATAAATTAAAGAAATTGGTGTAAATCCTGACGCAAATCTACGTATGATATTCGTAATATCTGACCAATCCAATAAAGCTTTGCTATCCCATTTCTGAGAAAAAACAAAATGTCGCAATTGGAAGTAAGCATATAAATTTGAATTTGGAAGATTAAACTTCTGAAATAGTCCTTCCGAAGTCATTAATCTATCAGGACCAAAAATTTGACATACATAGGAAAGACCAAGCTCAGCCCACTTTCTAAAAACCCCTTGAGCAATACCTGGCAGAAATTCAGGATTTCCTATGATGGGAAGAAACTCTGAGAATGCTGGAGATACCTTAAGGTAGTTACATATCTTCTGCCATGCTATAACAATGTTTTTTATCGACCTTAATTTTATGATATTAAGAGGTAGTTTCTTTAATGGGCAATGCAAAATAGCCTTAAGTGCGAAGGGGGTAACTAGAAATGTCTCTAAATCTAATGAAGTAAAACGATTTAATTCTGTAATCCATTCAAAGGCAATTTTAACCAAGGAAGCCCAATTATATAGTCTTAGGTCTGGTAGTGCTAATCCTGCCGTCTCCAGTTTTAACATTAATTTTTTAAGCGAAATACGAGGTTTTCTTTTCCCCCAGATAAAGTTAGACTGCTATCGTTGTAGATCTAATATATCCTTATTGGATAAGAATAAAGGGAGATTTTGAAGCAAATACAATATTCGGGGGAAAATGATTGTTTTTATCAAATTAACCCTAGCAGTAAGAGAAATAGTTATTGAGGACCATAACTCTAAGTCAGTTTTAATTTTCTGCAGTAACGGGCCATAGTTCAGCTTATACCAAGTTTCGGGGTTTCTGTGTAAGATAATACCCAGATACCTAAAACAATCAACCATTTTAAATGGATGCGGCAGTATCTTTAGTCTAGATTCCGAAAAAACCAATAATTCACTTTTGCTATAGTTAATCTTATACCCTGAGAAGGAAGAAAAAAAATCGAACAACCGCACGATCAAAGGGATAGATTTGTGCACGTTATCTATAAATATCAATAGATCGTCTGCATACAGTAATATTTTTAAAGTATGACCCCCCATCAATAATCCAGCTAAACTATCCCTTAAAAGAATTGCAAATGGTTCTAATGCCAGATTAAATAGTAAGGGCGACAGCGGGCATCCCTGTCGCGTCCCCCTTTTCAACTCAATCTTAGGGGATGAAATACCATTGACACATAAGTAGGATATAGGGGCATTATAAAGATTACGAATAAATTGCAGAAATTGATTCCTAAAACCAAATTTCTGCACTGCCATAAATAGATAATTCCAGTTGACATCGAATGCTTTTTCAGCATCGACCGTAAGTATAGCTCCCTCGCAATACCTTTTATATTCTATTCCCATTCTATCTAAATTCCAGATATAATCCAGTACCGCCGTAACTTGACGAATATTTCTAAGGGAGTTTCTATTTTTCATGAATCCTGTCTGGTCTAAATGTATGATTTTATCTAGAGATATCATAAGTCTAGCAGCTATAATAGATGTCAATAACTTATAGTCTGCATTAAGTACTGATATGGGTCTGTATGCCCCAGGATCCAAAGGGTCTTTACCTTTTTTAAAAATTAAGGAAATGCGAGCTGCGGTAAAGTTGCTAGACATTTTATTTCCGGCAAAGAAAAAATAGTTAAATAAGCTGCCCAGAGGAATTCTCATTTCTTCTGCTAGCATTTTGTAAAATTCAACTGGGATGCCATCTGGCCCCGGAGTCTTATTACTATTTGCTGCTTGGATCGCTTTTAAAATCTCTTCCTCTGAAATTGGTCGATTTAAAGCCTGAAGTTCCTCCTCCATAATTCTGGGTAACTTAGCTTTCATCCAGAAATCTGTAAAATTATCAAAGTTCACTTCTGTTTCTGAATATAATTGCTGATAAACATTAAAGAATATTCTATTAATATCCGCCGAATCCGTGTATATGACTTTCTCATCTCTAATGGCTGATATACGGTTTTTATTTTTTCTAATTTTAACCAATGTAGCAAGAAATTTAGCCGAATTACCGTAACTACCCTTAAATTGATATTTTATTTTCTGTTCTTCCTGGTGTGATCTTTTCCTAAGAAAAATATCCCTCTCCCTTCTAACCTTACAGTACTTATCCCAATTTTGAGGAGATCTATTGATACAATAATATCTAAAAGCATTTCTTGTTTGTGCAGCTAACTGCAATTCATATGCTAAAGTTTTTTTCCTCCAGATAGAAAGGTAGGACTTGATGTCCCCTCTTATTACCGCCTTCGCAGCTTCCCAGAACACCTCAATTTTATTAAATTGGGCGATATTAAATGTTGTGTAATCCTTCCACTTCTGTTTTAAAAAATTAATAAATCTTGGGTTATTCACTAAGAACCGGGGGGAAAAAAATGAGTGAGCCTGGCCTTTTGCAGATGATGCTGTCAACAGAGTAACTGAAACTATCGCATGGTCAGATATGACAATATCTTCAATACTTGCCCCTGACCTACAGGTAGCCAATAGTTTGGAGATAAAGATTATATCTATTCTAGAAAAAGTTTTATGAACTTTTGATTCACATGTAAAGTTTTGTTGATCTGGATTTTTCAACCTCCAAATATCTACTAACCTTAATTCATGAATAAATTTCTTAAAATATTTTGCACTATTTTGGTATTCCCTGCTATTCTTTACTGACAGTCTGTCCAATTCAGGGCAGATAGACATATTAAAATCCCCCCCTAAAATTAAATTCCCTCCTGAGAAAGGAAATAACTTTTGTTTAATTTTATCCCAGAAGTCCACTGAAAATTTATTTGGTCCATAAACATTACACAGAACAAAATCACATCCATTCAATTGTATATGTAGGATAATGTATCTACCCTCTAAATCCACTTGAATGTTATTAATTTTATAATCTAAATTTTTATGAAATAAGATTGCTACTCCCGAACTTCTTTTCACTGCAGGGGCAGCTACTAATTCACCTATCCATTTACATTTTAGTTTAGATAATTCTGCTTCCTTTAAGTGTGTTTCCTGTAGCATAACAACATCTGGGTTAAATTTCGCTAAATACTTAACAATAAGTTTACGCTTCCTGGGGGAGGTAATACCCCCCACATTCCAGGACAAGATTTTTAAATTAACCGATATTGTTGTCATCTAGCTCCTATCCATTATACCCCCAAAGACCAATAGATAGAAGAGGGCCGACCTGGAGGGGAAGAGTCCGAGCGAGAGAGAGAGAGAAAAAAAAACCAAAAAAAAAACCCCACCCATAAACTAAAAATACCCCTTCCTAAATTAAAAAACAAATTAAACTGATTCATTATTATATATAAAGTGATTGACCAGCATAACCAGGTTTTATAACAAAAATAAACCATATAGTCATACATTTTCTTATAAACATAGCTAACTAGACCATATCTTTTATAGGATATATTGACCCTATCCATGTTGCCTTTACAATGTTTATTTAAGGGAGAGCATGTCTTTATTGTATAGCCTCTATAAATTCATGCGCTTCTTGACAGTTATTAATTATCCGTCTACTATCCTTGTCTTGGACTATAATCCTAGCAGGATATGATATCCATGCTTTTAAACCTTTCTGTATTATTTTTGTGCAATATGGCACCATCAGTTTCCTTTTGGCAGAGGTTTCTGGGGAAAAATCTTGAAATAATAGGAGCTTGTTATTATCTAATAAAAAGGACTCATTTTTCTTATATAATTTCAATAACTCCATCTTATCCTGATATCTTAAAAGCTTAAAAATGCACATTCTGCTTCGAGTATGACTACTTTGCCCAGAGTTTCTAGGCCCTACCCTATGTGCCCTTTCTACTATTAAGGGAAGTTGGTTTGATGGAATTCCTAGCGCTTGAGGGAGCACAACTGATGTAAAATTCAAAAGATCTTCATACTGGGAAGTTTCTGGTAGGCCTACAATTCTAATATTATTGCGCCTGGAGCGATCCTCCAGATCCTCCAGGCGCAATTGAAGATTCATGATCTTATCATCCTGTTTCATAACTATACTTTCATGTGTATTGACTAGGTCTTCTAAATCTGAGATTCTACTCTCTGCCTCATTCATTCTTGTTGCAAATTGTTTGACTTCATTAGCCAAAGATCCAATTTCTGAAGATATATGATCTAGCTCCTTCTTAATAGTGTCAAACTGTGGGGTGAACATATCTGAGAGTTGTGACAATAGAGATTGTGTATCTAATGTAGATAGGGACGTATCCGCCAGCCCTTCTGCAGGGACATCTGTATTCTTAATCCTCCTGTCTTTTATTTTTGGAGGCATCTTAGGAGAGTTTTGCTTAACTTGAGAAATATACCTATCCATAGGCATTTAAAAAAGTGTAAATAAGCGTAAATAAGTGAAAATTATATATTAATATCAAAAATATTATAAATTCAACACAGCTAATGTGACAAAAGCAAAACGTGAAAGAAAAAAAAAGAAGAAGTGATCTGGCTAGTCAAAAAGTAGCCTACCTATCCATGTGTATTCTTATCCCTTTTTTTTTTTTTTTTTTTTATTTTTTTATTATATAAGTGCACTAAGTAAGTGAATATTCAGAGCCTTTATCCTAAACCACAAAATATTTTATCCTACAGACAATGAGGAATATAAAGTTCTACAAGAGATTATATTTCTATATCTCAGAAATTATTTCACACAAATGTACGTATATGCATATAGGCAAATAGGAAGAAAGAGAAGGAGAAAAAAAAGAAACCATCCCTTTATCAAAGCATAACATATTCAGCCCTGGGATATAACAAAGTTCTGTCAATAGAAACTGCAAAAGCATAAATATTCAGAAATCCCTCTCAGGGTAAATCATCTGATAATTGCAGTGTCCCAACCTGCAACCACAACTTCAGAGAGCTTGTAGATTTTGCTAGCTAGGTAAACAAGCCAGCTACCGTCCACCAGATATTTTAAATGACTGCCTTCAAAATACTGTCCAGAGAGTAGGATGAAAAAAAACAATTATGCTGTGAGTGGCCTTTTAGCACTCTAAGGCCTCCCCTGATTTTACCAACCGCATAGTAGAAAAGTACCTGTTAGGCCAGCTTACTCCAGCTATATTCCCATCCGTGTTTCTCGAATAATACTGCAAACAAGCTGTTTTATAAACTTGCTTTTTTTTTTTTTTTAGCAGGTTAAGATCTTCCGATGGGTGCTACTCCATGCTGCTGTGTCTTCTTCTTGTATCTAGTAGTTACTGTGACTTCTGTTACTGTGACTTCCACCTCCTCCGGGTAGTCTCAAAGCTACCTGTTAGCTGTATTTCGTCTGTGTGTCAGCCAATAACCTCCTGGCCCGGTGGATAGCAGCGACTTCTGTCTCAGCTCCTTCACCGCGAGGAGGAAGCGCCACTAGCGGGTCCCTCCGCCCAGTGGAAGCCTCGACCTACCAGCGGCTCAGATATAAAGTGTATCCACCGGCTCTTACGGCTCTTACGGCTCCTCCTGTCTCGGCGGCCCGATTAATCTGTTGCCGCCAGGCTTTGCAGATCCACAGCGCTCAATATGCGCCCCGTCAGAGTGGAGTGTGTGGTTCCTTACCACTGGGCAAAAACCGCCAACTGCGGGACTGTTCCAAATGCTGGGGCTTCAGACGCAAGCCTCACTCCCCGACTCTCTCCCAGAACCAGGCTGGGTAAGCGGGTCTCAGCAGAGGGTAGACGCTGTATTGGTTGGGCGACTCGTAGCCACCATGGAGCCGTGCAGCAAGCAGCGTGTCTGTCAGCTCCTCCCTCACCCGAAGTCTCGGATTTTCAGACTCCTAACCAAGCCCCAAAGTTTTATGTGAATACTGTCAGCTACCTTCTCCAGCTTGCTGCTGTTTGTGTAAAGGGTCTTTTCATATGCAAAAGAAGGGGGAGGGGGGAGTGTCTTATTTCCCACTTGCAGTGGGCTTTCCAACTACCTTTTCAACAGAGCCAAACTGACAGCTTCTAAGTAAGTTTTTAAACAGTTTTATACTGGATTTTTATATCAGTATCTGTGCATCTTATTCTTTATAGTAGTGTCTATTACATGCAGTTATATGAAAATGAGTGTATACTGTCCCTTTAAGTTTTAAAGAGTTTACAAAACTTGTAAATCAGGGAGGTACAAACTAAGACCCTCCCAGGTCACTCATTCATGTAGCTTATCATTAATATTGAGGGCATGTAACTAGTGATGTGGAAATTTAGCCCAAATAGGCTAGTGCCAGGTGAGGAAATAACAGAAACCAGACCAAATTATCCAGACAACGGTTAACCCTTTACAGGCGGATCTTTTATTACTGCTAGCAGGCAGACAGAAGAGAAGCCAACTCTTGCTATGTTTTACAGCGTATATACTAGTAACATTCCTCGATAAGAGAAATATATGTCATTGGTCATTATTACTTACAACACACTGCATCACTATCTGAGGCAGTACAAAAGACAGAGAGCAGAAAAGAAAGGAAAGATTAATTTGTCTGCTACATTTCATGTCATGTGGGTTTCCTGACAGACAAATCTACGTCACATGCATATCTTAGGAAAAATTGAGTTTCATAAAACAGTAGCAAGAGTAGGCCAAAGCAGGCTAATAACAAATATTATATAACACTAGTATGTTTTATACTGTGTGTACGTGAACTATTTATTTTATCCTTTGGCCTTGTAATTAAAATCTGGAAATTGAGGTTTGTCCAGTTCCAAAAATAGGACATGCACACTGCAGACTTTACAAGCCTAACCCTACCACATATATGTCCCTGATTATTCTCATCACATGAAATTAGATAAGCTATTGCAAAACAATGCAATCTTTGCTAACAAAATGAAAGTATCAAGCTATGTCTATTTCAGTACCAAATCCTGATTGGGTTCTCCAAATAAGTGGTGGGTGTACTGTCAACTGAGAAACCATTGCAGCAAGCAAAAACATTCATGTATTAAAAAAAACTTGCTTGGCATTTTAGTGTATTGCAAGACTATAGAAAACATTTTAATTACAAGGTGTTTTATATTAGTACACATCTGTAGGGTTACCTGGTGTCCAGTATTTAACCAGACAATCCAGTATATTAACTGCTTGTCCAATAAAATGTATGTAACAAATAAGTAATGAGGTTTAAAGAGATAGTAAAGTCCAAATTAAACGTTCATTATTCAGATAGGGTGTGTAATTTTAAACAACTTTATAATTTACTTTCATTATCAAATGAAATGCAAGTTTGTCAAAATATTTGAGATAAGGAGGCAGTCTGCAGATGCTTAGAAACAAGGTAATCACAGAGTTAAAAAGTGTATTTCTATAACAATATTGATTTATGCAAAACTGAGGAATGGTAAATAAAGGGATTATACATCTTTTTATATAACATTTTTGGTGTTTACTAACCCTTTAATGTCACAGATGTTTTAGGTGCATGGGCCTAATCTGAGGTCTGATATAGGAATGTAATTGAAGGGGCAAAAAAATGTGGATTAATTTGACCTAATTTCCATTGTGGAAATATGCTGGCAGAAGCTGCTTGGCTTTGGAGTCTAATATGATCACTACTCAACTGGAAACTCTGGTTTCCAAAATGTTTCTTGAAAGACATAGTATTGGTAAAGAAACACTCTCTTTTTAACCCTTTTCCACCTGGACTAAATTGTCTACATCGGAACTAAGTTCCGATGTAAAGAAATTGAAATCATGCGATCGCGTGATTTCAATGATGTGATCGGGTCAGGAGGGATTACCTATGACGCTAGGCACACCCTCCAGCCGGCAATTCCATATACCAAGCCGCTATGGCTTCAGGACAGCCAAACGGCTAGGACGTTCAATGCCGATCTAACATTGTTAAAGCCCAGCGCAGTTAGGATGGCATAGAACGTTCTAACGGTGGGAAAGGGTTAAAAGAACCTTCTGGTGTGTTTTTTTCTTCTATTTTATGTAATAAAGTGCATTTCAAAATGTTTGCTAAAATACTGGTCCCTGTCCTTAGTAAACCAACCTTTGTTGTCAAGCTTGTAGAGGCATGTGTCTTTCACCAATAGACCTTTGAGAGTTGTATCAATAAGAAGAAAAGGAAAAGACTAGTATCCTATAGACCTGTAATATATACTTAGGTCATGCGTACATGCAAAGATTCAAGGGGACCTCTACCGTAACCTCCTCATAAACCATAGACTGTAGTCACCAAGTCAAATAGAGTTGATTAGAGACGTTCTCCTACCGTGGGGTCAAGGGCACAGGCACATCACTCTGGCATCACGCAGGCAATGTGGCAATTTGTACTTATCTTGTTCTCGAGTCATGGAGAACTTTCCGTATGTAGCCCAACTCACATTCACAACTAGCTATCCATTTCTCATATGCCGCCCATCGTCTGCCTCTGACGTATCCCTCAGTTGTAGGTAGTGCAATTACGTCCTCACTGTTTGCCAGTTCCAGGTAAGGGGTAGGGGAGGTCTCCCCACACTGCCCACTGTATAATCACATAGCCGGCATGCTGGTAAGCGATAGTCAGAAGACCAAGTGGATACTGGCTACATATAATATCAACAACTTTATTGGACTCAATTTAAAAACGTATAAGGTATATCACAGCAAAAAAGGGCACAAATATCAGATGGTCACTCCCTTAATCTGATTTTCAGATATCGATTCAATATCTCAAACTTCACAAACTCCCCTTTTCCTCTTTCTGACCATCACCTCCTCACTTGTAACATCACTTCCCTCCCTATAACTCTCCTTCTACCCCTCACACCAAACTTCACAGAAGAATCGAGTAATTAGATCAGCAACAGCTCGCTAGCTCTCTCAAACCTCTCCTCTCTTCAATCCCCTCCTTTTCCTGCCCTGACCAATCTATCTGCCACTACAACTCCATCCTTACATCGGTCCTTGACAATATGGCCCCACCTACCATAGCTCAGAAATCATACACTCTTCCTCAGCCCTGGCATACTCCTCTGACACGGTACCTACGCAGGATGTTCCCGTACTCCAGAGCAACACTGGTGGAAATCTCTGAGTTCAGCTGACTTTCGTCACTATAAGTTCATCTTGAACTCTTACTATTCTGCCCTTAATATATATAAACAACATTACTTCACAATTATCTGACACCAGAGTATACCAGAAACTTTCAGGTAATCCTACTATTCATTACAAGAATGAGTTAGTTAAATTGTTAAAGGAAGGTGTACAATTAGGCGTCTATAAGGAAACAGACATTGAGAATTTGGTCCCCAGTAATCCCCTTATCCCAATTTTCTACCATGTCCCCAAGGTCCATAAGGACCCCACCAATCCTCCGGGGAGACCTATTGTCTCTGGAGTGGGGTCTCTTTTTGAACCTTTGGGGTCATGGCTAGATGGCATCTTACAACCTTTGGCGATCAAACAGCTATCCTACCTCAGGGACAGCTCCCACCTCATACATACTATTCAATCCATAGTCTGGGAACCTCAGTACACTTGGCTGGTAGTGGATATCAGCTCACTGTACACCTCTATACCACAACACCTTGGTATAGAAGCTGTGGAATTTTTTCTAGACAGAGAACTTACCCTAGAGCACGAAATCAAAAAATACATTGGTGATATTTTAAGATTCGCATTATCTCACAACTACTTCATGTTTGAAGGTGTGTTCTACAAGCAAATTTGCGGAACGGCTATGGGGCAAAATTTGCCCCAGCGTTCGCAAATTTATATGTCTCTTGGTGGGAGCTAACATATGTATACAGTGTCCTCAATCCCTGGTTGGAGGACATATTACTATTTGTAAGGTATATTGATGACCTTCTAAACATCTTTAAGAGACCTGTGGATGAGGTTTTATTTAAGAGGTTTTTAGGCTTCTTGGATAATAATTTCATGAACCTTAAGTTCACAGGCAACTTTAGCCAAACAGAGGTCAATTACCTTGATCTCACTCTATTCAGTAGTGGCAACAAAGCATACACAAAAACATATCACAAACCCAGTGCAGGCAATACAATACTGCATGCCACCTCTCAACACCCAAGTCATCTCATTAAAGCTGTCCACAGAGGACAGTTCATAAGGTTGAAAAGGAATACCCAGTCCTTAGACACTTTTGAAAAACAATCTCTAGATCTCAAAAATAGATTAATTGCCAGAGGTTATAATGAGTTAGCCCTTGAAAAGTGTAGAGTGGAGATTAAAACTTATGACACCAACACACAAAAGCCTTGCGATAGATCTTTCAATGATGTGGTTGTTTTCACTACTGAATATAGCAGCCAATATGACAAGATAGACAAAATTCTTAAAAAACATTTACATGTTCTACAAGGAGACACTATCCTAGCTCCCTTAATTAAGGATTGCAGATTTGTGGCCAAAAAGCCAAAAACTTTGGCACGTAGTCTTTCACCCAGCCATGTTACTAGAATACGCCCCATGGGCACACGATGGCATAACAGACATGGAAATTTGAAATGCCTCAGTAGAAACTGTGGCATGTGTTCCTCGGTCACAATGGGCAATCATTTTGAAAGCAGCATCATACATAAGAGGTATACCACCAATTTTTATGCAAATTGTGGCACAACTTTTGCTGTGTACCTACTTACATGCAATTTTTGTCAGTGCCAATATGTTGGTCAGACCTCTAGAGAGGTCAGACGGAGGTTTGGTGAACACCTCAGGGATACCAAGAACTATGTCAAGGAATCTGCTATTGCAAACCATTTCAATGGAGAGCACTTTACTAATATAGCAAACTTATCAATCAGCATCATTGACATAGCTCTTGTGCCACTCAGGGGCGGTAATAGGTACACCATTCTGCAAAGAAAAGAGATCTATTGGATCTTGCAACTCCAAACCAGAAGCCCAATGGGCATCAACAGAGAATGTGATATTGATTATTTCATTAATGACACATAGCATCTACTCATTGGTATCTATTTTCAAAGTAGTCTATATGACATATCTGTGCTATCTATTGTCTAACCCTTATGGTATAATATATATACGCTTGTCCCTTAGTGATAATATAGCTGACAGTGCTTTTGTTCAAAATATATTGTGATACTCTTTTAGAAAGATTATATTTTCTTTATATATTGTTTTAATATATATTTTTGATTGTAAGCATATCAGTAAAGTTTCTTTAACCCCTTAATGACCGGACCATTTTTCAATTTTCTTACCCTTAATGACAATGGCTATTTTTACATTTCTGCAGTGTTTGTGTTTAGCTGTAATTTCCCTCTTACTCATTTACTGTACCCACACATATTATATACCGTTTTTCTCGCCATTAAATGGACTTTCTAAATATACCATTATTTTCATCATGTCTTATAATTTACTAAAAAAAAAAAAAAAAAATATGAGGAAAAAATGGAAAAAAACACACTTTTTCTAACTTTGACCCCCAAAATATGTTACACATCTACAATCACCAAAAAACACCCATGCTAAATAGTTTCTAAATTTTGTCCTGAGTTTAGAAATACCCAATGTTTACATGTTCTTTGCTTTTTTTGCAATTTATGGGGCAATAAATACAAGTAGCACTTCGCTATTTCCAAACCACTTTTTTTCAAAATTAGCGCTAGTTACATTGGAACCCTGATATCTGTCAGGAATACCTGAATATCCCTTGACATATATATTTTTTTTTTTAGAAGACAACCCAAAGTATTGATCTAGGCCCATTTTGGTATATTTCATGCCACCATTTCACCGCCAAATGCGATAAAAAAAAAAAAAGTTCACTTTTTCACAAAATTTGTCACAAACTTTAGGTTTCCCACTGAAATTCTTTACAAACAGCTTCTGCAATTATGGCACAAATGGTTGTAAATGCTTCTCTGGGATCCCCTTTTTTCAGAAATAGCAGACTTATATGGCTTTTGGGTTGCTTTTTGGTAATTAGAAGGCCGCTAAATGCCGCTGCGCACCACACGTGTTTTATGCCCAGGAGTGAAGGGGTTAATTAGGGAGCTTGTAGGGAGCTTGTAGGGTTAATTTTAGCTTTAGTGTAGTGTAGTAGACAACCCCAAGTATTAATCTAGGCCCATTTTGGTATATTTTATGCCACCATTTCACCGCCAAATGCGAGCAAATAAAAAAAAAAAACTTAACATTTTTCACAATTTTAGGTTTCTCACTGAAATTATTTACAAACAGCTTGTGCAATTATGGCAGAAATTGTTGTAAAAGCTTCTCTGGGATCCCCTTTGTTCAGAAATAGCAGACTTATATGGCTTTGGCGTTGCTTTTTGGTAATTAGAAGGCCGCTAAATGCTGCTGGGCACCACACGTTAATTATGCCCAGCAGTGAAGGGGTTAAATTAGGTAGCTTGTAGGGAGCTTGCAGGGTTAATTTTAGAGATCAGCCTCCCACCTGACACATCCCACCCCCTGATCCCTCCCAAACAGCTCTCTTCCCTCCCCTACCCCACAATTGTTCCCGCCATCTTAAGTACTGGCAGAAAGTCTGCCAGTACTAAATAAGAGTTTTTTTTTTTTTTTTAAATAAAAATAATAAAGTATTTTAGCTGTGATGGACCCCTGCCTTAGCCCCAACCTCCCTGATCCCCCCTCCAGCTCTCTACCCCCCCCCCTACCAAATTACCACCATCTTGGGTACTTCTGTCTGCCAGTACCCAGTTTGGCCCCAAAAACCCCCCAAAAAGTATTTTTATTTTATTTTTACTTAAAAAACTATTTCTGTAGTGTAGCAGCCCCCCACAATACCCCCACCCCCATCCCCTCCCAGATCCTTTTATATTTTTTTTTAAAAAAAAATCCCTTTTTTTTCCCCTTTCTGCCCTCATTCATTGGTATCAGTGTGGCTAATGGGTGCACGTGCACGCGCGCACGTGCACATGCATGCTCACGTGCACACGCGCGCATCGTGCACGCGCGCATCGTGCACGCGCGCACCCTCACACCCGGCACTATTGCTACCGGTGCAGAGAGGGCCACAGAGTGGCTCTCTCTGCATCGGGGGCTTGTAAAGTGGTATTGCAGGATGCCTCCATATCGAGGCATCACTGCAATACCCTCAGAGCTGCTGGAAGCATTTGTGATCGCTTCCAGCACTCTGTTAGACAACTGACGTACCAGGTACGTCCATTGTCATTAACTGCTTGTTAATGCATGACGTACCTGGTACGTCAGTTGTCATTAAGGGGTTAAAAGCATTTATACTCACTAATTAGGCATATGTTTAAGGCTTATAGATATGTCATGTATTTCTTCATGTAATGCCTTTTTGACAAAAGTCTTTTTATAAGTTTTTCATAATGTTTTTCACACAAAGTCTGTGTCATCATTGTAAATTCTCTAAGATTTAACATTTGTTAGATCTTCTGCTAGAGCACCTATACTTTTTTGTATAACAGTCCATTATAACTCTGCTTGTACAAATTTTTCTGTTTGCTATATTACAAGCATACATTTGTTCTAGACCTGTTCCTGTTTTGGCACAGGATGTATAGGGTTAATTCCCTCTTTTAATTTGCCGCATATATGTGTATTTATAGCACCTATGACCTACCTGTACTGTGTCTATGAGTAAGCGCCTGTAGGGGGCGCGAAACGCGTCAGACAGTCTCCTGTGTACCACCCTAACCTGTTTGTGAGTCACCTTTACCAAGGTCCCTACTTTTTGGATTGGTATTTACCATTTTTATTCCGAATAAATTGGGATTTTTATATGCAACTTAACCTGGTCTGCAGTGCCTGTCATTTTCATTCCAACATTACTTCTCTACTCTTATCTCTACTCTTTCTTTAAACCCAAAATGTCTGTTCACATTTAATACTCTTCTCCGCCCACCCCCACCTCCCACTACAACTTCTCTCTTAGCTCAAGATTTTGCCAGCTACTTCAACAACAAAATAGACTCCATCAGAAATGAAATCGGCTCGCAACATACTACCGGTCTCCCCCCGCCCAAAGCTCACAATTATCCAAAACCCACATAGCCAAAAATGGAGCTCTTTTTGCCCCTGTTACAGAGGAAGAAGTATCTGCCCTTATACTATCCCCTGCCTTAGCCCCAACCTCCCTGATCCCCCCTCCAGCTCTCTAGCCCCCCCCCCCCTACCAAATTACCACCATCTTGGGTACTTCTGTCTGCCAGTACCCAGTTTGGCCCCAAAAACCCCCCAAAAAGTATTTTTATTTTATTTTTACTTAAAAAACTATTTCTGTAGTGTAGCAGCCCCCCACAATACCCCCACCCCCATCCCCTCCCAGATCCTTTAATATGTTTTTTTTTTTAAAAAATCCCTTTTTTTCCCCTTTCTGCCCTCATTCATTGGTATCAGTGTGGCTAATGGGTGCACGTGCACGCGCGCACGTGCACGCGCGCATCGTGCACTCGCGCGCACCCTCACACCCGGCACTATTGCTACCGGTGCAGAGAGGGCCACAGAGTGGCTCTCTCTGCATCGGGGGCTTGTAAAGTGGTATTGCAGGATGCCTCCATATCGAGGCATCACTGCAATACCCTCAGAGCTGCTGGAAGCATTTGTGATCGCTTCCAGCACTCTGTTAGACAACTGACGTACCAGGTACGTCCATTGTCATTAACTGCTTGTTAATGCATGACGTACCTGGTACGTCAGTTGTCATTAAGGGGTTAAAAGCATTTATACTCACTAATTAGGCATATGTTTAAGGCTTATAGATATGTCATGTATTTCTTCATGTAATGCCTTTTTGACAAAAGTCTTTTTATAAGTTTTTCATAATGTTTTTCACACAAAGTCTGTGTCATCATTGTAAATTCTCTAAGATTTAACATTTGTTAGATCTTCTGCTAGAGCACCTATACTTTTTTGTATAACAGTCCATTATAACTCTGCTTGTACAAATTTTTCTGTTTGCTATATTACAAGCATACATTTGTTCTAGACCTGTTCCTGTTTTGGCACAGGATGTATAGGGTTAATTCCCTCTTTTAATTTGCCGCATATATGTGTATTTATAGCACCTATGACCTACCTGTACTGTGTCTATGAGTAAGCGCCTGTAGGGGGCGCGAAACACGTCAGACAGTCTCCTGTGTACCACCCTAACCTGTTTGTGAGTCACCTTTACCAAGGTCCCTACTTTTTGGATTGGTATTTACCATTTTTATTCCGAATAAATTGGGATTTTTATATGCAACTTAACCTGGTCTGCAGTGCCTGTCATTTTCATTCCAACATTACTTCTCTACTCTTATCTCTACTCTTTCTTTAAACCCAAAATGTCTTTTCACATTTAATACTCTTCTCCGCCCACCCCCACCTCCCACTACAACTTCTCTCTTAGCTCAAGATTTTGCCAGCTACTTCAACAACAAAATAGACTCCATCAGAAATGAAATCGGCTCGCAACATACTACCGGTCTCCCCCCGCCCAAAGCTCACAATTATCCAAAACCCACATAGCCAAAAATGGAGCTCTTTTTGCCCCTGTTACAGAGGAAGAAGTATCTGCCCTTATACTATCCTCTCACCTCACTGCCTGTCCCCTCGACCCCATCCCCTCACAGCTACTCCCTCTCTTCTACCCTTACCCCTATACTCACACACATCTTTAATCTCTCCCTCAGCACTGGTATATTTCCCTCATCTCTTAAACAGGCACTGGTCACACCTATCCTCAAAAAACCTTCTCTCGATCCAACCTCCCCATCTAACTACTGCCCTATTTCCCTATTCCCTCTTTCCTCAAAGCTTCTTGAAAAGCTAGTATATGCACGTCTATCCCATTTCCTTACATTAAACTCCCTCCTTGACGCACTGCAATCTGGATTTCGCCCCCTACACTCCACAGAGACAGCAATTGTTAAGGTTACCAACGTCCTACTTACAGCAAAATCCAAAGGCCACTTCTCTCTACTTTCCCTACTTGATCTGTCTGCAGCCTTTGATACTGTTGACCACCCTCTTTTGCTCCACACCCTCCATTCCTTCAGCATCTGTGACACAGCTCTCTCGTGGCTCTCTAACTATCTGTCTAACCGTACCTTTAGTATAGCCTTCTCTGGGGCATCTTCTGCCCCGGTACCTCTTTCTGTTGGGGTACCGCAAGGCTCTGTCCTTGGTCCCCTCCTCTTCTCAATCTACACATCCTCATTAGGTTCCTCAATAAAGTCCCACAGGTTTAATTATCATTTGTATGCCGATGACACCCAAATCTACCTCTCTGCACCAGAACTATCTCCTTCCTTGCTAACCCGTGTCACTAACTGTCTCTCTCCTATCTCATCTTGTATGTCCTCTCACTACCTCAAGCTAAATCCCTCCAAAATTGAGCTCTTTATTTTGCCCCCTTCTTCCAAAATCTCCACCCCCCCCCCATTTCTCTGTAACTGTTGATAACTCCATCATTAACCCAACCCCGCATGCCCGATGTCTTGGGGTCACACTTGACTCAAATCTATCTTTCACTCCTTACATTCAGTCCTTGGCTAAAGCCTGCCGCTTCCACCTTAAAAACATCTCGAAAATTAGACATTTCCTTACACAAGAGACAACTAAGATTTTAATCCACTCTCTCATCCTTTCCCTCCTCGACTACTGCAACTCCATCCTCTCTGGTCTCCCTAGCTGCCACCTAGCTCCTTTACAATCCATAATGAACGCCTCTGCCAGGCTCATCTTCCTTCCTTCCAATCCCTTCACTGGCTTCCTCTTGCCTCCAGGATTAAACACAAAATTCTCACTCTGACATAAAAAGCCCTCAACTGCACTGCTCCCCCCTATATCTCAAACCTTGTCTCCAGATACTCTCCCTTCCGTCCCCTTTGATCCGCTCATGATCTCCTACTCTCCTCCTCTCTTGTTACCTCCTCACATTCCCGTTTACAAGATTTTTACAGACTGTCTCCCATCGTATGGAACTCTATGCTTCGCTCCTCAAGACTCTCCCCTAGTTTTGAAAGCTTCAAGCGCTTCCTGAAGACTCTACTATTCAGGGATGCATTCAACCTACACTAACCTTCCTATCTCCACTGCTATCCCCTTAAACCCCATAGCATGTAAGCCTACGAGCCCAGCTGTGTGTAGTTCACATTCATAAGAGCCGACTACAACAGTGCAACTCTCGGCAGGGCCCTGTACCCACTTGAGCCCTGTAAATATTATTTTGTATACCACCTATGTTCATAGCACTGCAGAATCTGTTGGCGCTCTACAAATACCTGATAATAATAATATGTAATTAATAACACTTTATACTGTTTAATTAATTGTGCGCACTTGCCATTCCTCATTGTATAACATTTGTGTGCTTTATATCACATATAATTCCTGTTATGTATTAACCACTTATTCCGTATAATATACTCTAAACAAGGTATAAAATAATATTTAAAGACACCCTTATACTAAACCTGCATTTAAGGATTAAAGAATTAAGGGCACGAAAGATAAGTGGAACACCAAACTGAATGTAACAAAAAGCTCTTGATAGATTATATGACATATAGCTATCCGCACTTACTGGGAAAAGTTTGATCATAAATGTGACTGTTTACAAATGTGATTCTGCATGTAAATGTATTCTGTACTTCATGTACTCAGCATTATTTACACATACAATTTGGCAATATGAATATGATTATCAAGTGCTTAAGGACCTGAACAAGAACTAAACAATAAATTAAAGAACATCTCCCTTTTTTTCTGGATATTTAAACTCAGAACTAGGGTGCCGATGGGTTTGAATTCCAGTTATGATCTAATCAACTATTGGGAATAGTGGATCTTTGAATTGATATGCTCTTTATCATTTTATCTGTTCTCTATATATATCATTCTGGCCACTACATACATGGCTCGTTTCCATTGAGCGGTAATTAGGTTTGCGTGCACTCACAAACTGATAAATATGCTGTCAGAAGCAATATCATTCATCGACTGCTTCCAATGGCCCGTTATACCTTAATTTTGGCAACCGGACTCCGACTGCCGAAAACATTTTTGTGTCTGAATAGAAAGTATTAGAAGCCGCTAATCTATAAATAATACCAGGTTTCCAATGATCGCACAAACCGTTAATACACTGTCGGAGGCTGCTGATACATTCACAAAAATTACATCCCCAGCTCAACTAGGTGTAAGAGAGGAAAAAGGAGCTTTTTGAGACCTTTTTCCCATTGAAATCTAACCCGCCTCCCAAAAATAAACCTGACACGTCAAAACCCCTCTATCCCCACATCGCAATCTACCTATTTAACCTATTAACCTCTAAACCGCCATCCCCCCACATCGTAACTAACAATAAAATGTATTTATCTCTAAACTGCCATCCCCCCACATTGCAACTAAGTCTAAAAAAACCTAAGCTACCCATTGCCCCTAAAGGGGCATTTGTATGGGCTTTGAGCTCTTTTGCTGCCTATTAAAAAAAATCCATAATCTAAAAAAAAAACACCCCAAAAAATATAATAAAAACCTAATGCTAACCCCAAAAAATTTACTCACCGTTCCTGAAGTCCGGACATCCATCTTTATACATACACAGTGTACTGTATTTGAGAGCATTCAATTACAGATGATCCGTCTTTTGTCTTCAGTACAGCAGCACAATGGAGCGTAGGCGGGGACACGCCCCCTTACTTAGAACAATGCAGAGGCTGCTACTACGGGCGGAACTGCCACTCAAGCCCCAAACAAAAGTTCAACAAAATGTCCAGAGTGAAGTAGAGCACTGAGCATAAAAGGTAAATAGAAGTAGAACAGATCACATCCGAATCCAGCGGATAAAACTTAAAAAATGTATTTCAAAACTTAAAAACATAGCCACAAAACAGTCAGCACAAAGATAAAACCATCAAGTAAAAAATGGACAGGTGCACAAGCAGATGCGTTTCGTGCGCATGCACAATTGATCACTGCTTACCTGTGAACCTATCCTAATGCCTATTCAAGGCTAAACACTTAAAGGAACATACATCAATTAATATCTCAAAGGTCAAACACTTTCAAAGTCTTGAAAGGATAGCTGCAAGTCTAAACATTAGGACACCAATGTTTAATATACACCACTGCTAGGCAAAACCCCTAAAAGAGAGATTCCTGCAGCACCTTAGATCTATTGAAGACAAAGAGTCATGCACTCCAGTATCTAGACATTATAAACAAATCCATAACTCAGTAAACACATCCCTCACGGTCCAAGGTATTGACCATGTAACTAAGTGGAAAAGGGGAGGTGAAAGAGAAATGTTGCTGAATAAAAGGGAAGTTTTTTGGATGTTTACTCTCCAAACTAGTGACCCACAGAGAGTTAACATGAGAAGGGACTTAGATTTGTTTGTTTGATCTATTCGGGGTCCCTATTTATTTGGAATCATTTTCTCTAGACTGTCTCTCTGTATTTCCTCTATAGGTAATTCATTTATTTGTATTGTTGTGATTTGTATAATGAAATAAAATGTGTTATCTTGTCTGCACCTTACATGCATCATATTATGTAAAATCAATCTTTAAGATCAATTTTTGCGTTATGGTATCATCTTATATAGATAGAATTTTTTCATAATGGAATGAATTCATATTTATTCAATAAGAAAGAGACTAGCAGTGTTGCATGACATTTTCAGACCTGTCATGATTCAAATTTTGAGTTACTCAAATTCATTGGTATTGATGTTGGCCTAACACTCAAGAGAGAGGGGGGAGATCAGAATAAATGCCTCCTCCAAAAATAAACAGGCTGTATCTATCACTTACGGACTTGTGCTCCGATCGGCCTGAATGAAAAATTAGAATTTGCTTCTGTGACGGATACCACGGATACCTTGACTGGGTAGCTCCGTCAAACGGGTCCTGCTTCCTCCCTGCCCACTGCAGCTATGTAGCTGGCTAGTGACCACAGCCTGTAGCCACCCCTGATGCCCGACAGCACCAGTACTCAGTGTCCCACCCTGTGGCAGACTCCAGCTACCCCGAATGGGTAGCTCTGCAAGAGGGTCCTTCCTTTGCCTGAAACAGGCTGCTATGTAGCCCAGGAAAGTGATTTTAGCTGGAGCTCACCCAAATAACTAGACAGACTAGTATTCAAGTGAAATAAGAACTGCTTTATTGCACAGAAAACACAGCTTTTATACATTTCCAACAAATGGGGGTAGTTACTACACAAATAGAAACAAATATTATACAATGAGACAAACATCAGACAATGGTAAGTTAAACAAGATTCTAATCACATCCTGACTTACAAAAGGACAATGGATGACTCACACAATAACAAAAAGACACTTCACACATAGACTAGATAACAACAGGTGTGAGGTTGTAGGGGGGTGGGGGGTAGCCTTGGCTGTCTGGTATCCGTGACATCTCCCCCCCTCCAGTTCGGCAGACCCAGTTAGACCCTTAACGGGTCAGCCTGGGGCTGTCCGACTGTGGCCCTCTACTTCTTGGTTGGTGGGAGAGGTTATCCCATCTCTCCAGAGCTTGGGGCATCCTGGGGGTTCCAACTGGCATTTATACCCTGCGCCCTGGGTGCAGGGATAGTCACATAAGGCAAAGTCCCAAACAAGTTTGCTAAGGCCAGCTCCCAAACGATTGCTGTCCCACAAGTTCCAGTGTCCTTAAGTTCCATGGCCACACTGCCTCTCTCTGTGACACTCTGTTTAGTACCGGCTGACCCACCCACAAACAAAGCTAGTGCTGGTTTCCCAGCTGTATTCCCACCCCAGACCGGAGGGGTAGGTTGCTCCTTGGTGGGGCAGGTAAAACTCGGCTGCCCAAACATGTGGCACCAACTGTATACACTTTTATCCTCCTTGCCCAATGCAACGCCTGCCCTCGGTGAGAAATACTTCGGGACAAGAAAAGGGTGGAGACCCTGCCAAGCTACTGAGGGAAGAGTCCGTCTGTCTCTTCTCCTTAGAAGGAGATCTACCGCTGGGGAGGTGTCAGGGTGCCAGGAATCAGACGAGAAGTGCAAAAATAATCACACCTTTATTAATAGCAAAAAATTATAAAATGTCCATAACACAGGAACTCTCACAAACAGGTCTCAGACAACGCAAAGGCAAAGCATACTGAACAGAGGCCCTTTAAATAATAAATGATGGCATCACAATTCTGAGACTGCATCCTGTCTCACATGGATGATGCACAACAGTCTGGCCATAAAAGGAAGTGCAGGAAGTGAGCAGCATCCCCCACAATGCACCAAGTCAGGAAGAGAGGTGAGTAAACTGGCTGCCAGCAGCACATGGCAAACACAACAGGGAAAAACCCTGACAGTACCCTCCCCTCAATGACCCCTCCCCTGCGGGAGGACAAAAGGCTTATTGGGGAAACGTGCATGGAAGGCACGGAGGAGGGCGGGAGCATGAACATCAGAGGAGGGAACCCAAGAACGCTCCTCCGGACCATAGCCCCTCCAGTGAACCAAATACTGTACACGGCCCCTGGACATACGAGAGTCAATAATGCTGCTGACCTCATACGCCTCATGGTTGTCAACAAAGATAGGACGGGGACGAGGCAACACAGTGGTAAACCGATTACAAATCAATGGTTTCAAGAGAGAGACATGAAAAACATTGGAGATGCGCATAGCAGGAGGAAGGTCAAGAGCGTAGGCCACAGGATTAACCCGTCGGAGTATTCGAAAAGGACCAACATAATGGGGAGCCAATTTATTGGAAGGCACACAAAGGTTCAAGTTGCAGGAGGACAGCCAAACTCTCTCACCAACCTGGTAGGAAGGTGCGGGCAGACGCCTACGATCAGCCTGGAACTTTTGGCGCTGCATAGAACGATGAAGGCAATCCTGAATCTGCACCCACGTGGAACGGAGTTGCCGGAGATGCTCCTCCAAAGCCGGGAATACCCTGAGACATGAATGAATCGGGCAACAAGGATGGTTGAAACCCATAATTCGCAATGAACGGGGATAACTTGGAGGAAGCATTAATAGCACTATTACGAGCAAACTCTGCCCAAGGTAACAGTTCAGACCAATTATTGTGGTGATCTGAGACATAGCAATGGAGGAACTGTTCCAGAGCTTGATTAGATTGTTCCGCAGCCCCATTGGATTGAGGTTGATATGCTGAGGAGAAGGAAAGCTGGATCCCCATTTGAGCACAAAAGGAACGCCAAAATCTGGAGACAAACTGGCTACCCCGGTCCGACACTATCTCCTTGGGTAACCCATGTAAACATAAGACCTCCGGGCAAAAATTAATGCAAGCTCCTGAGCGGTAGGCAGCTTCATCAAGGGAATGCAATGTGACATTTTAGAAAAACGGTCAACCACTATAAGGATAACAGTATTGCCATTGGAAACAGGGAGCTTGACAATGAAGTCCATGGAAAGATGTGTCCAAGGACGCTCACCATTAGCAATAGGTTGAAGAAGACCCACAGGAAGACGTCGAGGAGTCTTATTCTGTGCACAAACTGAGCAGGAGGCAACATACGCAGCAAAATCAGAATGAATACCTGGCCACCAGAATTGTCAAGTGACAGACCAAATCATTTGGTTCTTGCCTGGGTTACCTGCCGCTTTAGGATAGTGGTAAGTGTGCAAAAGTTTAGTTCGAAGATTCTCAGGAACAAAACACTTACCACTAGGTTTCTCAGGCGGTGCATTGGTTTGTGCAGCCAGGATCTCCTCCCCCAAGGGAGAAGTCAAATTAGTACATATGGTAGCCAAAATATGGTCAGGAGGTATAACAGGAGTAGGTACAGACTCCTTCTTGGACAGAAGCGAAAATTGTCGAGAAAGGGCATCAGCCCTAACATTCTTACTACTAGGCAGGTAGGAGACCACATAATTAAATCAAGACAAAAATAGCGCCCATCTGGCCTGTCGGGGCAACAAACGTTTTGCTTCAGATAGATAAGTTAAATTCTTGTGGTCAGTAAGAATGAGCACTGGCACGCTAGTACCCTCGAGAAGATGCCTCCATTCCTTGAGTGCCAAAATTATGGCCAGTAATTCCCTGTCACCAGTTTCATAATTGCACTCTGCTGGAGACAATTTCTTAGAGAAGAAACCACACGAATGCAAGGAACCGTCAGGTGCAGAACGTTGAGACAAGAGGGCACCTACTCCAGTCTCAGATGCATTGACCTCAAGAACGAAAGGCAGGACAGGGTTAGGATGAGCCAGAACTGGAGTGGCAGCAAAGGCAGTCTTAAGACTATCAAAGGCCTCAATGGCAGTAGGTGACCAATGGAGTGGATCATTCTCTTTACGGGTCATGTCTGTGATAGGTTTGACCAAGGAAGAAAAGTTTTTAATAAACTTTCTATAGTAATTGGCGAACCCCAAAAAACGTTGAATAGACCGAAGACCAACTGGGCGAGGCCACTGCAGAACTGCAGATAACTTGTTAGGATCCATGGAGAACCCTGCAACGGAGATAACATAACCTAGGAAGGTTACTTGAGTCTGATGGAACTCACATTTCTCAAGTATACAAAACAGGCCGTTCTGACGTAGTCTCTGAAGAACCCGTGTAACATCAGAACGATGAGCCTCAAGTGTGGGTGAGTGTATGAGGATGTCATCTAAGTACACCACAACACACTGTTGCAACATATCTCATAGGACATCGTTAATAAATTCCTGAAAAACAGCAGGAGCATTACATAGGCCAAAGGGCATTACAAGATACTCATAATGCCCGCTCCTGGTGTTAAATGTTGTTTTCCATTCGTGACCCTCCTTAATCCTAACGAGATTGTACGCTCCTCTCAAATCAAGTTTAGAAAAGACCGTAGCTCCCTTGAGGAGGTCAAAGAGTTCCGTAATGAGTGGAATAGGGTAAGCATTCTTAATGGTAAGACGATTAAGACCCCTATAATCGATACATAGTCTTAACTCGCCACCCTTTTTCTTCACAAAGAAGAAGCCAGCCCCTGCAGGAGAGCAGGATTTGCGGTTGATCCCCCGCGACAGAGCATCAGCAACATACTCCTCCATAGCACAATTCTCTGCAACAGACAGAGGGTACACCCGGCCCCGAGGAGGAATGGCTCCGGGTTGCAGGTCTATGGCACAATCGTAAGACCGGTGAGGAGGCAACGTACCAGCACGCACCTTGTCAAACACGTCTCGGAACTCTTGGTACTCCTCTGGCAATTGAGATACCGAAGAAGTGCACAAGACTTAAACTGGTTTCCGAAGACAAGTGGAAATACATTGCGGGGACCACAACAAAAATTCGGACCTGCGCCAGTCGAGACTGGGATCGTGCTTTTGGAGCCAGGGATAACCCAGAACAACTGGAAAATGCGGAGAGTTTATCACCTGGAACTGGGGGGTTTCAAAATGGAGAGCCCCAACAGCCATGGACAACGGAGCAGCTTCGTGAGTAACGAGTGCGGGCTGAAGGGGCCTGCCATCAATGCCCTCAATAGAAAGCGGAATGGACCGAGGCAAAACAGGAATGGAGTGCTTTGATACAAAAGCACTGTCAATGAAATAGCCAGCAGCACCGGAGTCAACAAGAGCCTGAGTGACTATGGAGGATTCCACCCAGGAAAGGACAACCGTGAACAAAGGTTTCTCCTTAAGCGGTTCTGGGGACAAGGATAAACCACCCAAGGTCTGCCCCCGACAGGACCTTAGGTGTGAGCGTTTCCCAGCCATGTAGGACAAGACTTTAAAAGGTGGCCCTGTAACCCACAATAGAGGCAGAGCCCCTCCCTCCTCCTAAAGGCCCTCTCCGCCGAGGAGAGATGCGTGAATTCCAACTGCATTGGCTCAGCAGTACTTGGTGACTCGGGACCAGGAGGCCTGGGAGGAGAGGGAGGCATGGGTGGGAACCAACATGTAGGAGACAACGGAACAGGAGGCTTCCACAAGAGCTCCTTGAAAGAAGGCCTCTCTCTGAGTCTGATGTCAATTAGGATCAAAAAAGACACCAATGCCTCGAGATCCTCTGGTAAATCTCTGGCAGCAACTTCATCTTTAATCGCATCAGAGAGCCCATGAAAAAAGGTGGCAACAAGAGCTTCATTGTTCCAACCTACCTCTGCGGCAAGCGTACGGAACTCAATAGCATGCTGAGCAACAGATCTTGTACCTTGCTGAATGGACATGAGTTGTTTAGCAGCAGAGGAGGAGCAAGCCGGAACATCAAATACCCTTCGAAAGGAGGCCACAAATTCAGGGTAATTTGAAATCACAGGTGTATTAGTCTCCCACAAGGGATTAGCCCAGGCAAGAGCTGTGTCAGAGAGTAATGAGATGAGAAATCCCACCTTAGCTCTGTCAGAGAGAAACGCCTGAGGTAACATCTCAAAGTAAATGCCCACCTGGTTCAAAAACCCTCTGCACTGAATAGGATCACCTCCATATCGCTGAGGTAGAGGTGCAGAACTGGACATGCTCCTGGTAGGCAAAGGTGCAGCAGCGGAAACAGGAGCAGCCATAACATGCGGGACACTTTGGTCCAAATGTACAGTGCGAGTCAGCAGGGTTTGCAGGCTAGTGCAAATTGATTCAAGCGGTGATCCTGTACATCCATCCTGGAAATGATGGCAGGTAAAGGTGGATAATTAGCAGCATCAGGATTCATGGCCTTTGCGTAATGTCAGGGTGCCAGGAATCAGACTGAGATGAGAAGTGCAAAAATAATCACACCTTTATTAATAACAAAAAATTATAAAATGTCCACAAGTCAAATAACAAGCCAGGAGTCAAAACCAGAGCTGGTAGTCAGACGAGCCGAGTCAGGAGCCAAAGCGAATAGTCAGACGAGCCGGAATCAGGAACAAGGAGAACAGCAGAGTCAGGAACAAGCCAGGGATCAGGAACCAGGAAGGACATCAGGCAGCCAGGTAATACACAGGAACCCTCACAAACAGGTCTCAGACAATGCAAAGGCAAAGCATACTGAACAGAGGCCCTTTAAATAATAAATGATGACATCACAATTCTGAGACTGCATCCTGTCTCACATGGATGATGCACAACAGTCTGGCCATAAAAGGAAGTGCAGAAAGTGAGCAGCATCCCCCCCAATGCACCAAGTCAGGAAGAGAGGTGAGTAAAATGGCTGCCAGCAGTACATGGCAAACACAACAGGGAAAAACCCTGACAGGAGGGAGGTCTGCTACCTCTGCTCCATGGGAAACTGTGCTGCCGCTGGGGAGAGAGACCAACTGTCTCCTCTCCCAGAAAGGGATTCGGACGCTGGGGAGAGATATCGATATCCGTCTCTCTCTGCAAGGGCTTCTCTGTAAGAGGAGGGAGGACGACTACCTCCGATCCCGAAGCATGGATATGCCACTGGGGAGAGAGGCCGACTGTCTCCTCTCCCAGAATGGGGTTCTGCTTACGGGGAGGGAGGACAACTACCTCCGCTCCCAGGGGATGGCTCTGCCACTGGGGAGGGAGACCGACTGTCTCCTCTCCCGGCTCCTGGCTCTGCCGCTGGGAGAGAGACCAACTGTCTCCTCTCCCAGGAAGGGGTTTGGCTTATAAGGAGGGAGGATGACTACCTCCGCTCCCAGGGTATGGCTCTGCCACTGGGGAGAGAGACCAACTGTCTCCTCTCCCTGCTCCTGGCTCTGCCACTGGGGAGAGAGACCGACTGTCTCCTATCCCAGGAAAAGGTTCTGCTTATGGGGAGGGAGGATGACTACCTCCACTCCCAGGGGATGGCTCTGCCACTGGGGAGAGAGACCAACTGTCTCTTCTCCCAGGAAGGGGTTCTGCTTACTGGGAGGGAGGAGGACTACCTCCACTCCCAGGGGATGACTTTGCCACTGAGGAAAGAGACCGACTGTCTCCTCTCCCAGGAAGGGATTCTGCTGCTGGGGAGAGTTATCGACCTCCATCTCTCCCTGCAAGGGGTTCTCTGTAAGGGGAGGGAGGACGACTACCTCCACTCCCAGGGGATGGCTCTGCCACTGGGGAGAGAGACCGATTGTCTCCTCACCCTGCTCCTGGCTCTGCCGCTGGGGAGAGAGACTAAATGTCTCCTCTCCCAAGAAGGGATTCTGCTGCTGGGGAGAGTTATCAACATCCATCTCTCCCTGCATGGGGTTCTCTGTAAGGGGAGGGAGGATGACTACCTCCACTCCCAGGGGATGGCTCTGCCACTGGGGAAAGAGACCAACATCCATCTCTCCCTGCAAGGAGTTCTCTGTAAGGGGAGGGAGGACGACTTCCTCCTCTCCCTGGTTTCCTGGAGCTGTTACAGGTGCTGGGTAGAGGCCGGTGGCTCTCTGCCCTGTTGCCAGCACTTCTGCTAGGGTGGATCCCTTGTCCAAGTCTATAAGCTCGGGGCCAGGCTGCTGATCTGTATCTAGCAGCTCATCGTCTCTTATGCTCTGTTGCCACTCATCTGAGGCCAACCTCCATGATTCCCAGAGTGCTGCACCACAGCTCCGTGCAGACTTCGTGGCATGCTGCAGAACTCGGTCTAGCAGCCACTTGTATGCCTTTTCCAGTTCCCATTCTTGGACAATAAGTGATACCATATCGGATACCAGCCAGGGTACCCCCGAGAGATCCAACAGCTGCTTTCGGGAGAGGCCAATGTTCGTTACTCTAAATTTCGCCCCACTCCCAAATTCTGGGTCTTCTGTCAACTTTTCCAATAGTAACCCAGGGCCGCCAAAGCCAAAGTCCTCTGTGGGGAAGCAATCCTCCAGCCATGGCCGTACTTGCATAGCGAGCCATCGGAGGGCCCAATAGCCGTCCTCCACCCACATCTCTGCCCAAACCAGTCGATCTAGTTCCGATAGCCATTCCTCCATGGGCTGCTCTCCCAGGAAAAGCACTCGCAAGTCCCACCGGACCCAGTACCTCTCATCATCTGTGGGGAGGACCTTTCCATCACAATCCTTTTCTTGTTGAAGCCTCTCCATCCATAGTTGCCAGCAGACAATGCTCCAGCAGCTCAGCTGATCCAGTTCAGAACCAGGACCATCCAGCTCGGTCAGTGCCTCCTGTACTCTCCTTAGGTACTCGGCTTCCATAGTTACCAGATACTGTGGCCCTTCTCTGTCAGCAGGAATCATGTGGAAGAAGCAGATCCCACTGCTTACAGCCAAACGGGTCCTGCTTCCTCCCTGCCGACTATGTAGCTGGCAAGCGACCACAGCCTGTAGCCACCCCTGATGCCTGACAGCACCAGTACTCAGTGTCCCACCCTGTGGCAGACTCCAGCTACCCCGATTGGGTAGCTCTGCCAGAGGGTCCTTCCTTTGCCTGGAACAGGCTGCTATGTAGCCCAGGAAAGTGATTTTAGCTGGAGCTCACCCAAATAACTAGACAGACTAGCATTCAGGTGAAATAAGAACTGCTTTATTGCACAGAAAACACAGCTTTTATACATTTCCAACAAATGGGGGTAGTTACTACACAAATAGAAACAAATATTATACAATGAGACAAACATCAGACAATGGTTAGTTAAACAAGATTCTAATCACATCCTGACTTACAAAAAAACAATGGATGACTCACACAATAACAAAAAGACACTTCACACATAGACTAGATAACAACAGGTGAGAGGTTGTAGGGGGGGTGGGGGGTAGCCTTGGCTGTCTAATATCTGTGACAGCTTCTTTTCTGGAAAATTAGGATTTAATTAAATTGAAATGCTTGTTTATATATTCTCTATGGACATACATTTTTTTTTGTTTCTCTATTTTTTGTATAAAACATGTTTCATAGATACTTTTCTAGGTTTTGGAATCTGATAATTTAATTTTCCTTAAGTGACATTGGTTTGGGTAGTGCTATGTGCTTGAACTAATAATAGATATAAGTTATGCAAAGTTATTTTGGTTTAACTTTATTAGTGTCTGAGTGTTTTCAGCCGCATTTAAAAATGACTTGTTTAGTTGGGTCTCTTTTATGATCCACAGATTCCCTACTTCTACTTACCTTTCATGCTCAGTGCGCTACTTCACTCTGGACATTCCATCTTCATACAGGTGGCGACATCTTCATCCATCGCGGGGGCATCTTCTATCTTCTTCCCAGAGGTGCAGAGTGGTCTTCCGATGTACGGAGTGGTCTTCGGTGGTGCAGCGGTCATCCAAGGTGGAGGCTCCTCTTCATGCAATCGTCCGCCACACACTGAAGCTTGAATGCAAGGTACCTGTTTTATATTTGGGGTACCTTGCATTCCTATTGGCTGAAATATTCAAATCAGCCAATAGGATGAGAGCTGCTTAAATCCTATTGGCTGAAGACCTGCGGGAAGAAGATAGAAGATGCCCCCATGATGGATGAAGATGTCGCCACCTGGATGAAGACTTGTCGCTGCCCGTATGAAGATGGATGTTCAGACTTCAGGAACGGTGAGTATATTTTTTGGTGTTAGTGTAAGGTTTTATTTATTTTATTTTTGGGGGTGTTTTTTTTTTAGATTAGAGGTTTTTTTTTAATAGGCAGCAAAAGCGCTGATTGCCCTTTTAAGGGAAATGCCCATAAAAATGCCCCTTTAGGGGCCATTGGTAGCTAAGGTTTTTTTAGAATTAGTTTTTTTTATTTTGGGGAGTTGCGTGGGTGGGGGGGGGGGGGGTTCTGTTAGGGGTTAATTTGTATTTCTTTTTAGGTAAAAGAGCTCATTGCTTCAGGGCAATGCCCTACAAAAGTCACTTTTAAGGGCTATTGGTCGTTTAGTATTAGATTAGGGGGTGGTTTTATTTTGAGGTGGTTTTTTTGTTTTTAAAGGGGTATTAAATTAGATTTACATTGTTGGAATTTTGAAAAGAAACCAATGGCACTACTATCGTATGAGACCTTAATTCCTACAATTATTCAATAGTTTGTCAGGATGTGGGTGCTGTGTATAAAACCGTATTGTAACAAAGAAAGAGAGAAAGTATACACTTATAGCACACCTAGGTCAAAAGGTAAATTGAATCTAACTGGGTGACACAATTTATTCCCTAAGGAATAAGTGAAAGGAGAGAAAACAGATTACAAATTAAAATATAACTTTTATTGGGTTGCGTTTAAAATAGGAATGAACTTAAAATCACACTTAAGCACCGATTTTATTGATGTCAACAAATATATATAAGTTAAGATTGTTGCTCCTAATACTTGAGTGTTAAATGTAGGCTGGAGTGGGAACTGCTGTATACTTGCGTCTTAGAGATGTGATACACCAAACTTTTACCAATTCAAATATAAGAGTTAAGTATATAGCGTGGATAGCAAAAGATGAGGCAGCAGTCGGTTCCTTGTGTGCATAAAAACCAATTCTTTATTCTTCTTGTTTAAAACAATACTTCACATCACAGCAAACAGGTAAAAGGAATGCAGGTGGTTGACTAGTTTCGGCAATGCCGTAATCATAAACCTGCAATCACTTAAGAGGTGAACATATTTAAAGGGATTGCTTAACACAGTGATTGGTCAATGTTAATGGGAGGTTACAACCCCTCCCTTACATATTAACCTCTTACTAGTAAATTACTTGTTGCATCTAAATGCAGCATTATGCATGAAAATATTCCAACTATGGCTATAGAACTTCAATTCAGTCGCTTGTTTAATACAAAATACAATTTATAAATTTATACAATGCAATGATCTAGTAATCTTGAAAACTGATCTGCAGGTTAGAGCTCTATGCAATGAGCAGAGAAAACCTTTACTAATAGATTGTAGAACCTTTTATTTTATTTTAATTAAGAGCTAAGGTGTAATCATGTTAGAAATAGCAATGGTTAATTATTCAACACTCAATAGGCTGTTAATGAATATATTTCCAACAATATACAAATATATATATATATATATATATATATATATATATATATATATATATAGTTACTAAATTAGTAAGGGCCATCTTAAATTTTAAATTTTTAAATTTTTATTTTTTAAATTTTTAAATTTTTAAATTTTACGCCTGGTTTAGAAAACGTAAATGCCATCAATAATAATGGGACCATTCTCATGATAAACAAATATTGCTTTAAACCTTAAAATATTTGGACAGATGTGTGGTGATCGATAACACCAACAAATTCATTTGCCATAAGAGCTATTATTAAGGAAAAAACATGGGAAAACTATTTGATAATGATAGCCATAAAATATTTTCAAACACATGTATGTTACTATTGAGTATGTTTAAACACATTCAAAGTGCCCATAGTAATATATATTATACATATAGCCAGTCCGTGAGTTTGAATCTATAGAGCAGAAACCAGCTTGTCAATCACAATATTGCAACAATATATATGTGTGTTTTGTTTTCAAGAGAAACTATTGCCAGATCAATCACGGTGGAAGATTGGCAGTATTACAAATATTACAACTATTATGATTGTTACAAATATGGTCTAGTGGGCACCAGTCCAAATCAATGGGATAAATATGTAAAGGGTAACAGTGTAGGTAATAATGGAACTCTCAGCAGACCTCTGAAAAGACCCTTAATATATAAGCTCAAAAATAAGCTCAAAAATAAATATCAGATAAAGTCAGAGTGGAAAATATTCATTAATGCCAATGATTGATGAGATCAAACTCAGAATTGAAGCCCTCCGGCACCTGTGTACGGAGTTTGAAAATCCAGAAGGCTTCCTGTCTGGCTAGAATCTCATCTTTATTACCCCCTCTTGAGGGTTGCTTAATCTGTTCAATTGCCCTCCAATTAAATGTACTGACATCTCCGTCGTGTACCTCAATGAAATGCTTTGCCAAAGCCGAACAAGTTTTTTCATTTTTGATATATCCTAGATGTTCTCGTATCCTCGTACGGACATCTCTCGTAGTCATGCCTACATATTGCCGGCGATGTTGAGTGCATTCAATGAGGTACACGACGAATTGGGTTGAGCACCTGATGCATCCTTTTGTATCAAATGCATCATTGGTTACATAAGAGTAAAATCTCTTTCCCTCTGTTATAAAGTCACACGCCTTACATCTGGCACTGCTACATTTGTATGTACCATTCACAGCTAGCCATGTGGCTGATGTCTCCTTTTGGGGTAAAAGGGATGGAGATAGAATGTTACCTAGAGTTGGACCCCTAGAGTAAACACAATTGAAACCCTTTTCCACTGTCTTTTTTAAGGCCTTATCCCCATATAACAATGGGAAATATTTTCTTATGATATTACAAATGTCATTATATTCAGAAGAGTATTGAGTAACAAAAAGGATTTTATTATCACCCTTTTTGTTTGGTCTACTTCTGAAGGTATCACGTCTATCCACTTTCCTCACCTCCTTAGCCACATTTTCCACCATATTGGGCTGGTACCCTCTCTCTATCAATCGATTTACCATGTGTGTACTCTCTTCCTCAAAGTCTGTCTCAGTATTACAGGTCCGTCTTGTCCGCAATAGCTGACCTTTGGCTATCCCTCGGAAAACATGCCTCGGGTGAGCACTTCTGCTATGCAGGAGTGTGTTACCCGAAATAGGCTTTCTATAGAGGCGGGTGATGACCTTTCCTGTGTCAGCAACCCCTCTAAGGGTGACATCCAGATAGTTAATGGTTGATTTATTCCACTCGAAAGTGAAATTCACACCATTTTCACTTTCATTAAGGTAGCGCACAAAGTCACTTGCCTCTGCCTCACTCGATTTCCATATCAGAAGCAAATCGTCAATGAAGCGCCTATACAGGCTGATATGTCTCCTATAGGGATTACTATCTGCATAGACAAAGCACCTTTCCAGCCAACCCATGAAGATGTTGGCATAGGAGGGGGCAAATTTTGCCCCCATTGCCGTGCCCTGTCTCTGCAGATAGTAAGTGCCCTCAAAAAGGAAGTAGTTGTGCTGCAGCAAAAAGGTAGTCACCCTAAGTATGTAATCCATTAGGTATTCCTCCATGTTGTAGTGCAGCTCCAGAAAATATTTAATGGCTTTTACTCCCAAATCTTGTGGAATACTGGAGTATAATGATACCACATCCACCGCCAACCAACTATGGTCTGTGGTCCATATGAAATCATCTAGGAGCTGCAATACATGTGTCGTGTCCCTGATATAACTATGTAGGTCAAGGACAATTGGTTGGAGGATGGCGTCCAACCATTCAGACAATGGCTCCAAAAGGGAGCCAATGCCTGAAACGATTGGGCGCCCCTTTACATCGGAGAGACATTTATGGACTTTGGGCAGGTGGTGAAACACTGGAGTGATAGGATTAACCACATATAGATATTTCAGTGTTTCCCCATCCAAAATGCCATACTGCATGCCATCATCCAATAAACTGTAGAGTTCTTTTTGAAACCTATTAGTTGGGTTACTAGTTAGAGTGACATATGTAGTAGTATCTTCTAACTGTCTTTTAGCTTCTGAAATATATGCTGTTTTGTCCATAACAACAACACTTCCTCCCTTATCGGCTTTTTTTATGACGATAGATTCATTGCTTTTAAGGCTGTTTAGTGCCAATTTTTCATTTACTGTTAAATTATGACTTCTGACTTTGTTTGACTGGTGTAGACTAATGAGATCATCAACTACACATTTATGGAACAATTCAAGTGCTTTCCCTCGGCTATGTATGGGATAAAAGGTTGTCTGTTTTTTAAATCTGGGAAAATTAATCAAATTTGGACTTTCACCATTATCAGTATCTTGTAAAAGACTTTCCAAAGTGATAATATCACATGTCTCTGAAAAATCCCTGTGCTCTCTAGTGCTACTTGTTACATTATATACTTCATCTATTAGTTCTGTCATGATTTCATTTGTGTCGGCACTTGTAGAAAAATGTTTGTCTAGGGTCAACTTTCTAATAAATTTGTTTAGATCAATAATAGTGTTAAACAAATTGAAATTATTGTTGGGACAGAATCCCAATCCATAATTCAAAACACTATATTCTGCTTTTGTAAGCTCGTGTGTTGATAGATTAACCACACTACCTATTTTATTTTGTTGCCGTTCTTGTTTTCCCTGAGGGTATACCTGTGCTGTATCTGGGTGTGGGTGTGGCCTCTCCCTCCTCCTCTCGGTTGCTTTAGTGCCGACCGAAAAACCTGAGTATTATCTTTTGGGGTTGCCCCCATATTTACATTACTCTTAGTTTTAGCAGCATCAGTCAGAGCTGCATGTGTATGTGATTTATGCCCCTTTTGGCTATTGGTCTTAGATTTGGCCCCCTTTGCTCCTATTCCTATGGGGTTTTCATTCACATTCATCATACTGACCTGTGCTAGAACCTCAGGAGTGGGCAACCCTAATGCTCCTTCACTGTCTGACCCTGAATTGTCTTCACCTGAAGTGGAAGCTGCAAAGGAAGATTGTTCATCGTCTGTGGTGTCAGTGGTTACAAAAGTTACCTTCTTTTTATGTTTGTAGTTTCTGCGCTTACCCGAGGGACCACCTTTCACTTCTTCATTGTCTGACTCCGAAGTGTTTATAATATTTTTAGCTTTATTTTTATTAGGTCTATTTCTAGGCCTTCTATTTTTATGCCAAATATAAACTTTGTTCTCATGGTAATCCCTCTGGTCTCGCAGAAACTTACTATGTTTAGTGTTAATCAGTTCTTTTCTAGAAGTCTCCACTACTTCAACCAACATCTTATCAAACTCGCAATACTCGCTAGCTTCTTTAAATTTTTCAAGCTCTACTTGTAATACTGTGATTTCATTTCTGACTGCCTGCAGCTGTTCACTTTTCAACCTTACAAGTACCCCCATTAATCTTAATGAACAATCAGATAAAATACTGTTCCATTCACAAATCAAATCATCATTGTTTCCCACTTCAAAGTTAGGAAACTTTCTTACTCTCAAACCCCTAGGGATCATATTCAAGTCCAGATATTTGTTAATAAGCCATGTATCAAGTTTCAAGCGTATTTCTTTTAACCTTAGAATCTCCAGGGAATAAAACAAATCTCCCAGCTTAATGTCTTGTGATTCTTTACGAAAAAAGTCCTCCAGTTCTAAGCCTTCATAGTCTGAATCATTGGGTGGTAAGAGGGAATAAAACTGTGTATTACCTGATGCTTCCATATTATGAAAAGATGTGTAACTGGAATTTAGGCAAACAGTCCTCAGATCCTGAGTATCTATGGAACCCTGGGCATCAAGGAAACCAATAACAACAAATAGAAAATTATCCCAGGCGAAACAAACACACTCTAGTGGATATCTGAACTTCGGTTTAAAATGTCACTTTAAGGCAATGTTCCGTGAAAAACAGGCATATAGGCTTAACATACACACCCCCCAAGGAAGCTTCAACAACCTCAATCCTCCAAGGCATCCACTGATGCGGAATAGGGTGAAAGTAAAAGACTCACCCTTCTGCCATAGGAGGTTTCTTATCGGCCCAAAAGAAACTTAGTGGCGAACTCCTCAGAGGTGTAATCCTAAATGGGGACAATCTGCGGCTAAAGCCGCCTGTTCACCTATAGGAATTAACTCCTCTCCGTACCGCTTCTAGTTTCAAATGTCGGGCCTCCGCAGCTTGGCGTGTGACGTCATCGGGGTTGTGCGTAGTTGGGGGTGTGCCGCCTTCAGCCTATCACCATCCAGGAAACACGGTGCTTGCACTGTATTGACTTCACAGTGAAAACCGAAGTTTGAGGATCTTCGAAGGGACAAACTGCCAAAGAACAGGGACTCCTTGTCATCCCAAAGTAAATAGATAGCAAAAGATGAGGCAGCAGTCGGTTCCTTGTGTGCATAAAAACCAATTCTTTATTCTTCTTGTTTAAAACAATACTTCACATCACAGCAAACAGGTAAAAGGAATGCAGGTGGTTGACTAGTTTCGGCAATGCCGTAATCATAAACCTGCAATCACTTAAGAGGTGAACATATTTAAAGGGATTGCTTAACACAGTGATTGGTCAATGTTAATGGGAGGTTACAACCCCTCCCTTACATATTAACCTCTTACTAGTAAATTACTTGTTGCATCTAAATGCAGCATTATGCATGAAAATATTCCAACTATGGCTATAGAACTTCAATTCAGTCGCTTGTTTAATACAAAATACAATTTATAAATTTATACAATGCAATGATCTAGTAATCTTGAAAACTGATCTGCAGGTTAGAGCTCTATGCAATGAGCAGAGAAAACCTTTACTAATAGATTGTAGAACCTTTTATTTTATTTTAATTAAGAGCTAAGGTGTAATCATGTTAGAAATAGCAATGGTTAATTATTCAACACTCAATAGGCTGTTAATGAATATATTTCCAACAATATACAAATATATATATATATATATATATATATATATATATATATATATATATATATATATATATATATAGTTACTAAATTAGTAAGGGCCATCTTAAATTTTAAATTTTTAAATTTTTATTTTTTAAATTTTTAAATTTTTAAATTTTACGCCTGGTTTAGAAAACGTAAATGCCATCAATAATAATGGGACCATTCTCATGATAAACAAATATTGCTTTAAACCTTAAAATATTTGGACAGATGTGTGGTGATCGATAACACCAACAAATTAATTTGCCATAAGAGCTATTATTAAGGAAAAAACATGGGAAAACTATTTGATAATGATAGCCATAAAATATTTTCAAACACATGTATGTTACTATTGAGTATGTTTAAACACATTCAAAGTGCCCATAGTAATATATATTATACATATAGCCAGTCCGTGAGTTTGAATCTATAGAGCAGAAACCAGCTTGTCAATCACAATATTGCAACAATATATATGTGTGTTTTGTTTTCAAGAGAAGCTATTGCCAGATCAATCACGGTGGAAGATTGGCAGTATTACAAATATTACAACTATTATGATTGTTACAAATATGGTCTAGTGGGCACCAGTCCAAATCAATGGGATAAATATGTAAAGGGTAACAGTGTAGGTAATAATGGAACTCTCAGCAGACCTCTGAAAAGACCCTTAATATATAAGCTCAAAAATAAGCTCAAAAATAAATATCAGATAAAGTCAGAGTGGAAAATATTCATTAATGCCAATGATTGATGAGATCAAACTCAGAATTGAAGCCCTCCGGCACCTGTGTACGGAGTTTGAAAATCCAGAAGGCTTCCTGTCTGGCTAGAATCTCATCTTTATTACCCCCTCTTGAGGGTTGCTTAATCTGTTCAATTGCCCTCCAATTAAATGTACTGACATCTCCGTCGTGTACCTCAATGAAATGCTTTGCCAAAGCCGAACAAGTTTTTTCATTTTTGATATATCCTAGATGTTCTCGTATCCTCGTACGGACATCTCTCGTAGTCATGCCTACATATTGCCGGCGATGTTGAGTGCATTCAATGAGGTACACGACGAATTGGGTTGAGCACCTGATGCATCCTTTTGTATCAAATGCATCATTGGTTACATAAGAGTAAAATCTCTTTCCCTCTGTTATAAAGTCACACGCCTTACATCTGGCACTGCTACATTTGTATGTACCATTCACAGCTAGCCATGTGGCTGATGTCTCCTTTTGGGGTAAAAGGGATGGAGATAGAATGTTACCTAGAGTTGGACCCCTAGAGTAAACACAATTGAAACCCTTTTCCACTGTCTTTTTTAAGGCCTTATCCCCATATAACAATGGGAAATATTTTCTTATGATATTACAAATGTCATTATATTCAGAAGAGTATTGAGTAACAAAAAGGATTTTATTATCACCCTTTTTGTTTGGTCTACTTCTGAAGGTATCACGTCTATCCACTTTCCTCACCTCCTTAGCCACATTTTCCACCATATTGGGCTGGTACCCTCTCTCTATCAATCGATTTACCATGTGTGTACTCTCTTCCTCAAAGTCTGTCTCAGTATTACAGGTCCGTCTTGTCCGCAATAGCTGACCTTTGGCTATCCCTCGGAAAACATGCCTCGGGTGAGCACTTCTGCTATGCAGGAGTGTGTTACCCGAAATAGGCTTTCTATAGAGGCGGGTGATGACCTTTCCTGTGTCAGCAACCCCTCTAAGGGTGACATCCAGATAGTTAATGGTTGATTTATTCCACTCGAAAGTGAAATTCACACCATTTTCACTTTCATTAAGGTAGCGCACAAAGTCACTTGCCTCTGCCTCACTCGATTTCCATATCAGAAGCAAATCGTCAATGAAGCGCCTATACAGGCTGATATGTCTCCTATAGGGATTACTATCTGCATAGACAAAGCACCTTTCCAGCCAACCCATGAAGATGTTGGCATAGGAGGGGGCAAGTATATAGCGTGTTGTTTAAATCTCCAAAATGATATATCTTTGTATGCGAAGTTAAGTGTAAATTAAATAGTGGGTATAAAATTCTATTTATTTCTGCTTATTTCCAGCTGAGATTATATACACCACTTACTTAAATTCTAAATATATAGCAAGATGGAACTTATTTCTATGACGTTTAGCGTCAAAAATTATACACAGTCTATTTTCTAAAGTGACTCAGCTTCTGTATTAACAATTGCCTACTGAAAGATTGAGGTGTAGGCTATTCACTCCAAAACATCAAGAGCTAACTTACATAAGCACTCTTATAGTGTATATTAATGAATCAGCTCAATTCTGATACAATTTCTGTTTATTGAGACATTGTATAACCTTGTTCAACTGGATAAACTTAATTATGTTTACTTCCTCTGCGGTCATATATAAAAACCGTTGCTACTGGATATACTCAAATTTGAATTGCAAGGATTGTATTCTTAGTTGTATGCACTTGAGCTGTCTGTGTTAAACGAACTTCAGTAAGATTTGTCTGCTCACGATTTCATTTGGTGTCAGTTTAAGTAGCTCACTGTACTGCGGCAACTAAGTAATTATATATTTTGCAACAATGGAGCATATGCAAAATATATAATTACTTAGTTGCCGCAGTACAGTGAGCTACTTAAACTGACACCAAATGAAATCGTGAGCAGACAAATCCAGTTGAACAAGGTTATACAATGTCTCAATAAACAGAAATTGTATCAGAATTGAGCTGATTCATTAATATACACTATAAGAGTGCTTATGTAAGTTAGCTCTTGATGTTTTGGAGTGAATAGCCTACACCTCAATCTTTCAGTAGGCAATTGTTAATACAGAAGCTGAGTCACTTTAGAAAAGAGACTGTGTATAATTTTTGACGCTAAACGTCATAGAAATAAGTTCCATCTTGCTATATATTTAGAATTTAAGTAAGTGGTGTATATAATCTCAGCTGGAAATAAGCAGAAATAAATAGAATTTTATACCCACTATTTAATTTACACTTAACTTCGCATACAAAGATATATCATTTTGGAGATTTAAACAACACGCTATATACTTAACTCTTATATTTGAATTGGTAAAAGTTTGGTGTATCACATCTCTAAGACGCAAGTATACAGCAGTTCCCACTCCAGCCTACATTTAACACTCAAGTATTAGGAGCAACAATCTTAACTTATATATATTTGTTGACATCAATAAAATCGGTGCTTAAGTGTGATTTTAAGTTCATTCCTATTTTAAACGCAACCCAATAAAAGTTATATTTTAATTTGTAATCTGTTTTCTCTCCTTTCACTTATTCCTTAGGGAATAAATTGTGTCACCCAGTTAGATTCAATTTACCTTTTGACCTAGGTGTGCTATAGATTTACATTGTATTATTTTGGATAATTTCATTTATTTTTTATGTAATCTTAGATTTTCTATTCAAATTAAATCGTAGGTTTTATTTTTTTATGTAATGTTAGGATTTTTTATTTTAATTTTAGATTAGGATTTTTAATTTTGGTATTAATTAATGTATTAGTTTAAAAGTCTTTTTTATTTTATGTAATGGGGGTTAACTTTGGGGATGTTAGGTTATGGGGCTTAGTGATTAGATTAATACTTTGCGTTGTAGGGGGATGGCGGTTTAGAAATGAATAGGTTAAATAGGTACTTTGTGTTGTGGGGGGATGACGGTTTAGGGATTAATAGTTTAAAAAGGTACTTTGCATTGTGGGGGATGGCGATTTAGAGGTTAATACATTTTATTATTAGTTGCGATGTAGGGGGGATGGCAGTTTAGAGGTTAATAACTTTAATAGATACTTTGCAATATGGGGGTTGGCAGATTAGGGGTTAATACATTAGTTATTGCAGTTAGGGGATGGAGGTTGAGAGGTAGATATTGCGCATGCGTTAGGTGTTTGCTTTTATCAAAACAGCGAGCGACGGGTAAAATATACTTGTATGCAGCGCCATATATGTGATTGAGTGTACACTGTAGTGTAAGGTTGGGCTACCATAGTAACCCCATCATTTCCAAGAAATCCGGCATCGGGTGGAAGCGTTAACATAACGCTAACTTACACCTACACAAAAAAGGGCGACTGCACGCAATCTGCTATTTTCATTGAAACCTAGTACTAAAATGAAGCCGTAAATTACATTTAGCTGCCGGCAACTTCAGTAGCTTACGGCTCCATTTTTAACGGCTCAATGGAAATGAGCCCTTAATTGGATATTCACTTGTACATCCCTATAAATATTTTTTAAGACCATGTCTTGCACCAGATGCATATATTAGTTTATTAATTTGTTTCTTAATTTATTGTTTAGTTCTTGTTCAGGTCCTTAAGCACTTGATAATCATATTCATATTGCCAAATTGTATGTGTAAATAATGCATTGTATGTGTAAATAATGCTGAGTACATGAAGTACAGAATACATTTACATACAGAATCACATTTGTAAACAGTCACATTTATGATCAAACTTTTCCCAGTAAGTGCGGATAGCTATATGTCATGTAATCTATCAAGAGCTCTTTGTTACATTCAGTTTGGTGTTCCACTTATCTTTCGTGCCCTTAATTCTTTAATCCTTAAATGCAGGTTTAGTATAAGGGTGTCTTTATATATTATTTTATACCTTGTTTAGAGTATATTATACGGAATAAGTGGTTAATACATAACAGGAATTATATGTGATATAAAGCACACAAATGTTATACAATGAGGAATGGCAAATGTGCACAAATAATTCAATAGTATAAAATGTTATTAATAACATACTGTGTATCTGTTGATTCATGAATTGAAATGTATCCTTTTTGAACTGTTGCTGTGTTTTCTGAACTGTTTGTTTCAAAATGAGGCTATGTTAAGCAACTAAACTGACATTTGTGCACAAGAGGCGTATCCCTTGCAAATATTTTAACCAATCACCAGTATGAGTTTCATTTAAAGGTTCACTGATTACACATTTGTGCAGGCTAGGATTACAACTTCTCACCAAAACGCGTAAGCCAGTTTGGAGCTACTTTCATATTTATGCACTTTTTTGCTGTCACCTTATATGTTTTTAAATTGAGTCCGATAAAGTAGTTTTTTTATATGTAGCCAGTATCCACTAGTTCTTCTGAGTTGTACTTAGCCAGTGAACATTAATGGAAAGTGCACAACTAATATCACTACTACAATATTTAAAGTTTCAAAAATTATTTTCACATGATCAACCCCTTCACTACCAGGAGAACTAACAGAGAACTTGCCCAAAAATACCAGAGATTTACTAAAATTTTTGCAATCACTCCATTTAAAATAGAATAATTTTTTTTTTATTTACCTGTCAAAACTTTTTTTTTAAGTAGACAACCAAAGGTAATGAACTAAAGGACAACCAGTAACAATGGCACTATGGTAGGCAATCCCCACTTTTAACTATATATATAGAGTAGTATAAGGCAATCCGATATGTGATTCCTTTTTACTTATCAAGTATACTGTATGTAGTGGGGTGGTGCTTTTGAATGAAAACAAAGTTAATATACAATTGTGGAAATATAGAAAAATCCATGGGAAAGTATGCAAGTCTAGCACTCTCTGCCCAGACTCAAAGGCTGTAGAGTTCAGGGTAAATATAAAAAATAACTTTTAATAGTGTTTCAATAAAATTGACACATATAAATACAACACAATTAAACCAACAAAGTGAGACTGAATCCAATAACAACATACTGTATGTATGTCTGGTACTGTGTGAGTAATCACTGCCTCTGATATCGGTAAATTCAGAGTACCACATTAAACAGTATGTTCAAAAGTATAGCCTATTTTCCTCAATTGGGACACAAGTATGCGTGTCTTATCATAGATAGGGAATATCGCTCCTCAGGGTGTTCCACTAAAATTGAGTGAATTGGCCGTGTAAGGATATTTGCAGTTTCTGAGTTCATGCGACGATCAATAAACATACGTTTGACGTGGAATAACACTAGCCGCAATAATACAGCCCTATGTGCAATACTGGGGTGATTGAAGACGACCCTATTCAAATAAGTGTAGAATTAATACTGTCAGAATGATTGTGCAATATCCACTAACTGCATCCAGTATTGTAAAATATAATTTCTGTGAGTCCGTCGTGATATATGCAGAAATAATAAAAGACTGGAATTGATATAACAGTGTGTCCTGGGAGAATCAACTAGTACATATAATCACATGGTGTGTCAGTGTACTTGTAGGAGATGATCACCTACACTTAAATACATATATCAGTAACAGTAGGTAATACCGTATGTATATCTTAATACGGTATAGTTGATAGTAAATGCTAGGTGCTTGTAACGTTTTGTATTATAGCTATAGAAACTGAGATGTAATCCACATTACATTATAGCTTTATTATACTAAACCGATGTTTACGATCACTAATCATAGATGCTGCCATATTGTGTTTCATAACATGATCTTGTAAATAATTGACACTTTAATGCTAATATCATGTTGTATTGTTGTGGTGATTATACTGTAATGACTGTTAGTAAAATTAGTCACCCTGTATCCACTAATTCATACAATAATGGCTAATGTATGCTGTAGACCAGCCCTTCTTAAACTGGGGTCGTGTAACCCTAATGTGGGGGTCGCGGTCATAGGGGTGTGCAACCTGTGCCATTGCACAGGGCACACATTCCAAGCGCTGGCCGGCTGCCTGCTTCCTCCCAGCACTCCCTCTTCCCTCCGTAGCTGCGCTGGGAGGAAGTGATTATATGTGCAGCACAGTGAGTGTTATTTGCAGTGTGTAGCGAGAGCAGGGTTTATAGTTATTCTGTCACACAGTTGGAAGCATGAGTATGTTGCTGTTGACATTACCCGGGTTACCATCCGGAAATTTTTTGGGTTCTCAAGCTGCAACCAAATTGTTATCCACCCTCTTCTCATTTCATTGGGACAGATATGGCAGTGCCCGGAGTGCTGGGGGAATATGGAGCCTAGCAGAGGGCAGAGCGCAATGCACCCGTGGCCCAGGCTTGCGGACAAGCGGTGTGAGGCCTGCTGCTGCTTGTCTGTCCTCCGGTAGAGGCCATGCTCATGAGGTAATAGGCGGGAAGGTAACTTGTCCATGTTTGTGCCGGGCATGAGAAGCCCACGGGTGATTGAACTTATTACTGCTGCATTAATACCTGTTACACAGTGTTATATATAGACATGTACAGCAAATAATGTGGGTGGGTGTGCCCATGACTCCCTGTGCTCAGCTGTACACACTATAGCATGTTACACAATCTGCCCCAGGACCCTATAAACCAGTTTATATTGGTTGCTGCAGCACAGTGTGGCATCACTACAAGGTGACAGTGTCATAAGTTTAACCCTTTGGCTGCCAGAGTGGGCTGCATGGCATTGCTAGGAGCAGATCAATTTATAGATGAGAGTATTTACTGAGAGAGAGTGCGGGTGGCAAGCATCAGAGAATACCAAGGTACAGCGAGTACCAGGAGTAGAAAGGGCTAGGGAGGTAAGGGTGAGTTTACTGGGAGCATGGAAGGGTGGAGTATGAGCATGAAGGAGTGAATATGAGTATGATTTATTATCAATAAATGTTTGATTTGTATACCTATTTTATATACCGGGGGTCACGTAAACATTTCTCGCGCGAAAAGGGGTCACGAGTGGAAAAAGTTTAAAAAGCCTTGCTGTAGACAACAGTGTCTAATACTGATATGATACGTCAGGAGTAATCATCAATAGTAATATAATAGTACTTGGTATTGTAACAACGTATCTTAAAATGAAAGCACTTCCTAACGTCACAAGTATAGTGAGAGAACGTCCCACACACATCCACTTAATGCGGTTTGTGACTATTTGAACTAGTTATTTATTGTTACTAAGTAGGCTTGACTGTGTCAATCTCAATACTAGAAAATGGAGTAGACCTAAGATAGGAGTGCCACTAAGGCTGGGGCTCCTATACTGGACAGGGGGCTTGTAGGAATAGTAGGGAGGGGGGTTAGCTGCAGGAGCAGGAAAAGGGGGGAGGACTTTGAAGGAGGAAGAGATAAGGGGGGAAGGTGTTCAGGAAAGGGGACAGGGCTGAGGCTCAGGTAATATAAGATAGTGAAACAGGAAGTGAAGTACATTAAACTTTTTCTTGTATTTACAGAAGGACGTTTGAAGAATCACAGCGATGTCGGCTAGAAATAGAAAGATCCCAAAGAAGTTTCTGAATGGGGACAACACCATCTGGAAGACAAGAGCTGTCCAAGCACAAAGGAAGCTGAAAAGGCTGGAGAAAGAGAGATAAAGGAAGCGAGATTGGGAGCAGGAGAGGAGAAGGGAGCGGTACCTATAGCTGGGCTTGTTGATCAGGTGATGCCGGCCGTGGGGAGTAAGGTCTCAAAAATAAGTGCAAGGGCGAGCAGAATGGAGGAGGACATGGAGCTGGGTAAGGTATGCTGTTTCGGAGACTTAGATGGCGCCCCCCCCCCCCCCCCGCTGTTTTCAGACTCTGAGGATAGTTACGGCATCCCCGTGTTAATTAGGGTCGATAAGGGACCATGTTCCCAGCTATTCCCCCGGGTCAAGTTGCGCCAGCTGGCACCCCCGTTCCCCCAGATCCCAATATCGCCGGCAGTCGCGGCGGGTATGCACGCCCAGCGCCTAGGCCCATTAGTAAGGAGGAGAAGGGGAGGGGCCACGCCCTGCGAACTGGGGAGGGTATTCTCACAAGATCTTGGTGGCCATTTTCAAGCGGACACCAAGATCTCGCAAGACTACCCTCCCCAGTTCGCAGGGCGTGGCAGGGGAGGGTCCTCAAGCAGGGGGATATTGCGAGATCACGGCAGCCATCTTTAAGTCCCTAAAGTATGGGCGAGAAGGTGTAGCCATATTGGAAGACCTGTAAAGAGCAAAAGCGGTCACAGGTTGCACAGAGAGCACGCAGGTCACCGCACAACGAGCAGCAAAATCTGCAAGTGGAGAGGAGAGCAGGCAGGGGCATATACATAGTTGGACAAGGGGTAGAGTATGGAAATGATGCGGAGGGGAGGGAGAGAAACCAGAGCAAAGAGGACAGGTGTGGGGGTCCCGGCGGGCCCAGCACGGCGGGTGGCAGTGCAAGGGAGGGAAGATTCAGGAACGGAGAGTGGGGTGAAGTAGTGGGGCAGGCAGACAGTATGAATAGGAGAGAAGTGAGGTTCGAGGGCAAGGAAGGGAGTGAGGGTGAAGGCGAAAGGAGATGGGATGGGAAAGGAGAGGTATATGGAAGGGAGCATAAGGGTCAAAGGCCGCAAAAGAGATACAGAACGGAGGAGCTAGGAAAGGAGAAACCCAGAATGATAAAGGACGTAGATGGAAATACATATGTGATGTTAGAAGTAGTGATGTCACGAACCTAAAAATTTCGGTTCGCGAACGGCGGACTCGAACTTCCGCAACTGTTCACGAACCGGCGAACCGGGCGAACCGCCACTGACTTCAAAACTCCCACGGAAAATTACATAGTTGATGCAGAGTCTGGTTTTAATCCATAAAGGGCATAAATCACCTAACATTCCTAAATTGTTTGGAATAACGTGCTTTAAAACATCAGGTATGATGTTGTATCGATCAGGTAATGTAAGGGTTACGCCAGCTTCACAGTGACAGACCAAACTCCCCGTGTAACGCACCGCAAACAACCGCAAACAGTCCATTTGCACAACCACGAGATAGAGAGATTTGATAGATAGATACATAGATTACATAGATCCATAGATGCAATATACATATGATAGATACAAATTACATAGATCAATAGATGCAATATACATTTGATAGATACGAATTACATAGATCAATAGATGCAATATACATTTGATAGATACGAATTACATAGATCAATAGATGCAACATACATTTGATAGATACGAATTACATAGATCAAAAGATGCAATATACAGGGAGTGCAGAATTATTAGGCAAGTTGTATTTTTGAGGATTAATTTTATTATTGAACAACAACCATGTTCTCAATGAACCCAAAAAACGCATTAATATCAAAGCTGAATAGTTTTGGAAGTAGTTTTTAGTTTGTTTTTAGTTATAGCTATTTTAGGGGGATATCTGTGTGTGCAGGTGACTATTACTGTGCATAATTATTAGGCAACTTAACAAAAAACAAATATATACCCATTTCAATTATTTATTTTTACCAGTGAAACCAATATAACATCTCAACATTCACAAATATACATTTCTGACATTCAAAAACAAAACAAAAACAAATCAGTGACCAATATAGCCACCTTTCTTTGCAAGGACACTCAAAAGCCTGCCATCCATGGATTCTGTCAGTGTTTTGATCTGTTCACCATCAACATTGCGTGCAGCAGCAACCACAGCCTCCCAGACACTGTTCAGAGAGGTGTACTGTTTTCCCTCCTTGTAAATCTCACATTTGATGATGGACCAAAGGTTCTCAATGGGGTTCAGATCAGGTGAACAAGGAGGCCATGTCATTAGATTTTCTTCTTTTATACCCTTTCTTGCCAGCCACGCTGTGGAGTACTTGGACGCGTGTGATGGAGCATTGTCCTGCATGAAAATCATGTTTTTCTTGAAGGATGCAGACTTCTTCCTGTACCACTGCTTGAAGAAGGTGTCTTCCAGAAACTGGCAGTAGGACTGGGAGTTGAGCTTGACTCCATCCTCAAACCGAAAAGGCCCCACAAGCTCATCTTTGATGATACCAGCCCAAACCAGTACTCCACCTCCACCTTGCTGGCATCTGAGTCGGACTGGAGCTCTCTGCCCTTTACCAATCCAGCCACGGGCCCATCCCTCTGGCCCATCAAGACTCACTCTCATTTCATCAGTCCATAAAACCTTAGAAAAATCAGTCTTGAGATATTTCTTGGCCCAGTCTTGACGTTTCAGCTTGTGTGTCTTGTTCAGTGGTGGTCGTCTTTCAGCCTTTCTTACCTTGGCCATGTCTCTGAGTATTGCACACCTTGTGCTTTTGGGCACTCCAGTGATGTTGCAGCACTGAAATATGGCCAAACTGGTGGCAAGTGGCATCTTGGCAGCTGCATGCTTGACTTTTCTCAGTTCATGGGCAGTTATTTTGCGCCTTGGTTTTTCCACACGCTTCTTGCGACCCTGTTGACTATTTTGAATGAAACGCTTGCTTGTTCGATGATCACGCTTCAGAAGCTTTGCAATTTTAAGAGTGCTGCATCCCTCTGCAAGATATCTCACTATTTTTGACTTTTCTGAGCCTGTCAAATCCTTCTTTTGACCCATTTTGCCAAAGGAAAGGAAGTTGCCTAATAATTATGCACACCTGATATAGGGTGTTGATGTCATTAGACCACACCCCTTCTCATTACAGAGATGCACATCACCTAATATGCTTAATTGGTAGTAGGCTTTCGAGCCTATACAGCTTGGAGTAAGACAACATGCATAAAGAGGATGATGTGGTCAAAATACTCATTTGCCTAATAATTCTGCACTCCCTGTACATTTGATAGATACGAATTACATTGATCAATAGATGCAATATACATTTGATAGATACGAATTACATAGATCAATAGATGCAATATACATTTGATAGATACGAATTACATAGATCAATAGATGCAATATACATTTGATAGATACGAATTACATAGATCAATAGATTCAATATACATTTGATAGATACGAATTACATAGATCAATAGATGCAATATTCATTTGATAGATACGAATTACATAGATCAAAAGATGCAATATACATTTGATAGATACAAATTACATAGATCAATAGATGCAATATACATTTGATAGATACGAATTACATAGATCAATAGATGCAATATACATTTGATAGATACGATTGATAGTTAGATAGATTTGATAGATAAATAGATAGATTTAATAAAAACACATAAGCAAATTTTAAGTGCTTGATACCTTTGGCTTTTCTTAGCGCCTCCCTTATTACCTGTATATTTTCTCTCTTATTTTAGACAACTGTAGGGATATTTGTCTTTTTAAGGGGGTGTTTGGTTATCGATTTGGCCTAGCGCACCTTTCTCTCCCCTTTATTTTAAATAGATAGATTTGATAGATTTATAATTTCCCAGACAGAGAATTACAAAGATGTGCGGTCTGTGACCCATGGAAAGGTTACTTCCTTTTGCACAATTGAGTACAGGTTGGGGTCCGGGATTGCCTTTTGAAGAAATTGTGGCCGGGTACCATCCACTGCGGTGTCCCCTTCAGGGGACGTGTATATGGCATGGATTTTAGGAACCGGGAGATGGAAAATGATGCTTGGACACCCAGTACAGGTCGTTCTCCTTCAGGCTTTTTATACGAGGGTCCCCGACCCTCAACAGGCACGACAGCATGAAAGACCCCATATGCCATGACTTCATTTTGCACAATCGAGTACAGGTATGGTATCGATTTTAGGAACCCGAAGATAATTTTTAGAAACCGGGAGATTGAAAAAAATGCTTGGACACCCAGTACAGGTCGTTCTCCTTCAGCCTTTTTATACGAGGGTCCCCGACCCTCAACAGGCACGACAGCATGAAAGACCCCATATGCCATGACTTCCTTTTGCACAATCGAGTACAGGTATGGCATCGATTTTAGGAACCCGGAGATAATTTTTAGGAACCGGGAGATGGAAAAAGATGCTTGGACACCCAGTACAGGTCGTTCTCCTTCAGCCTTTTTATATGAGGGTCCCCGACCCTCAACAGGCACGACAGCATGAAAGACCCCATATGCCATGACTTCCTTTTGCACAATCGAGTACAGGTATGGCATCGATTTTAGGAACCCGGAGATAATTTTTAGGAACCGGGAGATGGAAAAAGATGCTTGGACACCCAGTACAGGTCGTTCTCCTTCAGCCTTTTTATATGAGTGTCCCCGACCCTCAACAGGCACGACAGCATGAAAGACCCCATATGCCATGACTTCCTTTTGCACAATCGAGTACAGGTATGGCATCGATTTTAGGAACCCGGAGATAATTTTTAGGAACCGGGAGATGGAAAAAGATGCTTGGACACCCAGTACAGGTCGTTCTCCTTCAGCATTTTTATACGAGTGTCCCCGACCCTCAACAGGCACGACAGCATGAAAGACCCCATATTCCATCACTTCCTTTTGCATAATCGAGTACAGGTATGGCATCAATTTTAGGAACCCAGAGATAATTTTTAGGAACCGGGAGATGGAAAAAGATGCTTGGTGGGTCCTCCTACTTTAAATTTGGGGCACTGCGCGTGCAATCTACTGTGACACCAGATATGAGTGGTGTGTTAAGTAGTACTATTCTTAGCAGTTTAATCCCTGTTATGTGCCTTTTTTTTGGTTTGGGTTTTGAAGCCACAGTGCAGCACCAGAGGCCAGAAAAATTAGGCATGTACACATGCCTGAAAAATTAGGTATTGTTGCAGACGCTGCTGTAGCAGCGGCCAGAAAAATTGATGTTTGTTTGACAGTTAGAAAGTGCCCTAAAACATTGCGGCTTGAACCCTAGTTGTTGGCAGATAAGTCACGCAAGTCTTCCGGCATTCAAAGATAAAATACAGCAGCGTGTGTACCATTTTTAGCCCAAGGCAACTCATCTCATCAGGCCTTTTTTACTCTAATGTATCGCCCAATGTCAGTCCCTTCGGGATCCATCCCTCATTCATTTTAATAAAGGTGAGATAATCAAGACTTTTTTGACCTAGGCGACTTCTCTTCTCAGTGACAATACCTCCTGCTGCACTGAAGGTCCTTTCTGACAGGACACTTGAAGCGGGGCAGGCCAGAAGTTCGATTGCAAATTGGGATAGCTCAGGCCACAGGTCAAGCCTGCACACCCAGTAGTCAAGGGGTCCATCGCTCCTCAGAGTGTCGAGATCCGCAGTTAATGCAAGGTAGTCTGCTACCTATCGGTTGAGTCGTTCTCTGAGGCTGGATCCTGAAGGGCTGTGGCGATGCATAGGAGTTAAAAAGGTCCACATGTCCTCCATCAACAACACGTCTGGAAAGCGTCCTGTCCTTGCCGGCGTGGTCGTGGGAGGAGGAGTATTACTTTCATCTCTTCCCCGATAGATTCCCGTTGTGCTGTGACATCACCCTTATACGCTGTGTAAAGCATACTTTTTAATTTATTTTTGAACTGCTCCATCCTTTCCGACTTGCAGGAATTGGGTAACATTTCAGTCACTTTATGCTTATACCGAGGGTCTAGTAGCGTGGACACCCAGTATAGTTCGTTCTCCTTCAGCTTTTTTATACGAGTGTCCCTCAACAGGCATGACAGCATGAAAGACCCCATTTGCACAAGGTTGGATGCCGAACTACTCATGTCCCGTTCCTCGTCCTCACTGATCTCACTGAAGGTATCTTCTTCCCCCCAGCCACGTACAACACCACGGGTACCAGATAGGTGACAACAACGAGCACCCTGGGATGCCTGTTGTGCTTGGTCTTCCTCCTCCTCCTCAAAGCCACATTCCTCCTCTGACTCCTCTTCCTGCGTTGCCGCTGGTCCAGCAAGCGATGCTGATAAGGCTGTTTCTGGTGGTGATGGAGACCACAACTCTTTCTCTTCCTCTTCACGCTCATCTACGGCCTAATCAGCACTCTTCGCAGGGCACGCTCCAGGAAGAAAACAAATGGTATGATGTCGCTGATGGAGCTTTTGGTTCGAATGACTAGGTTTGTCACCTCCTCAAAAGGATGCATGAGCCTACAGGCATTGCGCATGAGCGTCCAGTAACGTGGCACAAAAATCCCCAGCTCCCCAGAGGCTGTCCTAGCACCCCGGTCATACAAATACTCGTTAACAGCTTTTCCTTGTTGGAGCAGGCGGTCGAACATTAGGAGTGTTGAATTCCAATGTGTCGGGCTGTCGCAAATCAAGCGCCTCACTGGCAGGTTGTTTCGCCACTGGATATCTGACAAGTGCACCATGGCCGTGTAGGAATGCCTGAAATGGCCACACACCTTCCTGGCCTGCTTCAGGACGTCCTGTAAGCCTGGGTACTTATGCACAAAGCGTTGTAAATCAGATTACACACATGTGCCATGCACGGCACATGTGTCAACTTGCCCAATTTCAATGCCGCCACCAAATTACTTCCATTGTCAGAAACCAATTTGCCAATCTCCAGTTGGTGCGAAGTCAGCCACTGATCCACCTGTGAGTTCAGGGTGGACAGGAGTGCTGGTATGGTATGACTCTCTGCTTTCAGGCAAGTCAACCCCAAGACGGCGTGACACTGCCGTATCCGGGATGTGGAATAGTACCTGGGGAGCTGGGGGAGGGTGCCGTTGATGTGGAGCAAGACGCAGCAGCAGAAGAGGACTCAGCCGAGGAAGAGGTTATGGAAGAGGATGGAGTAGGAGGAGTAGAGGAGGTAGCAGCAGGCCTGCCTGCAAGTCGTGGCGGTGTCACCAACTCCTCTGCAGAGCCACGCATTCCATGCTTGTCAGCCGTCAGCAGGTTTACACAATGCACAGTGTAGGTGATATACCTGCCCTGACCATGCTTTGCAGACCAGCTATCAGTGGTCAGATGGACCCTTGCCCCAACACTGTGTGCCAGACATGCCATTACTTCCTTTCGCACAATCGAGTACAGGTTGGGGATTGCCTTTTGTGAAAAGAAATTTCGGCCGGGTACCTTCCACTGCGGTGTCCCAATAAATACAAATTTTTTGAACGCCTTAGCTGGCGGGCTAAGAGTTCAGACAAGCCAGCTGTCAGACGCCGGGCAAGGGGGTGACTTTGGGAAATTGGCTTCTTACACTCAAACATGTCCTTGACAGACACCTGACTGTGGGCAGATGAGCAGGAACTGCTACGGAAGAGAGACTGAGTGGCGGATGGTTGAGAGGGTGGCAAGGAGGACAGCAGTGGTTGACGTGGCTGAAGATGCTGGACCAGGAGGAGGATGGCGGCTTTGAGTTTGTGTGCTGCTTCTACTCATGTGTTCATCCCATCTGCGTTTGTGATGTGAGATCATGTGCCTTCGCAAAGCAGTTGTACCTAGGTGGGTGTTGGACTTCCCACGACTCAGTTTCTTTTGGCACAGGTTGCAAATGGCATCGCTGTTGTCAGAGGCAGACACACAAAAAAAATGCCACACTGCTGAGCTCTGCAATGACGTCATTCTGGTGGTGGCAACAGCATGCGTTGATTGGCGTGCTGTCTGGCTGACCCTGGGTGCCAATGCATGCTGTCTGACTGTGCCACTATCTCCTTGCGACGACCTCCCCCTGCTTCCAACTCGTCTCCTCCTTCTCCTCTCTGTCTCCCCATCTGAACTTTCCCCCTCTTCTTCTTCTCTTCTAGCGGGCAACCACGTGACATCCACGGATGCATCATCATCAACCGCTTTACTTGTATCTGACAAATCAACAAAGGAAGCAGCAGCGGGTACAACATCATCATCACACCGTACGCCCATGTCTGTAATGCTGCCTGACTGAGACATATCACTGTTATCTACATCCTCTGTCAATGATGGTTGCGCATCACTCATTTCTTCCAACTGATGTGTCAATAACTCCTCTGACAGATCAAGTGAAGCGGCTGTGGTGCTAGTGTTGGTGGTGGAGGCAGGCGGGCGAGTGGCACTGGTCACTTGAGAGGTGCCCTAAGCTAAGATGGAGGTGGATGGTGCGTCAAGGTTCCGAGCGGAAGCAGTAGAAGATTGGGTGTCCTGTGTTAGCCAGTCAAATAGGTCCTCCTCAGAACTTTTCGCGTTCATGGTATGTGGCCTCTGAACACTGGGCATTATTGTAGGGTCAAAGGGAATCACAGCACCATGACCACGACGGCACCTGCGGGGTGGCCTGCCTCTGCCTGTCATTTTTTTTTTTTAAATGTAGACTTACACTACTATTAAACAAAATATGAGTGGTGCCACTGGGCAAGTGGGCACAGTATACGCTGTGAGCCTGAAACAAAAAAGCAGACTGATGTTTCACAATCCAAAACGTTTATTTTTTTTAAATGTATACTTACACTACTATTAAACAAGATATGAGTGGTGGCACTGGGCAAGTGGGCACAGTATACGCTATGAGCCTGACACAAAAAAAGCAGACTGATGTTTCACAGTCAAAAATGTTTATTTTTTAAATATTTAATCTACTGTTACAACAAATATGAGTGGTGCCAGTAACTTGGCAAGTGGGCCTGGCACACACTCTGGCAGGCAGGCAACTGCAATAAGATTACACTAGCAGACTGATGTTTCACAGTCCAAATTTTTTTTTTAAATATTTACACTACTGTTATAACAAATATGATTGGTGGCACTAGTTGGCAAGTGGGCCTGGCACACACGCTGGCAGGCAGGCAACTGCAATTAGATTACACTAGCTGACTGATGTTTCACAGTCAAAAAAGTTTTTTTTTAAATATTTACACTACTATTACAACAAATATGAGTGGTGGCACTAACTTGGCAAGTGGGCCTGGCACACACGCTGGTAGGCAGGCAACTGCAATTAGATTACACTAGCAGACTGACGTTTCACAGTCAAAAATGTTTTTTTTTTAAATATTTACACTACTGTTATAACAAATATGATTGGTGGCACTAGTTGGCAAGTGGGCCTGGCACACACATTGGCAGGCAGGCAGGCAACTGCAATTCGATTACACTAGCAGACTGATGTTTCACAGTCAAAAAAGTTTTTTAAAAAATATTTACACTACTGTTATAACAAATATGATTGGTGGCACTAGTTGGCAAGTGGGCCTGGCACACATGATGGCAGGCAGGCAGGCAACTGCAATTAGATTGCACTAGCAGACTGATGTTTCACAGTCAAAAAAGATTTTTTTTTAAATATTTACACTACTGTTATAACAAATATGATTGGTGGCACTAGTTGGCAAGTGGTCCTGGCACACACGCTGGCAGGCAGGCAACTGCAATTAGATTACACTAGCAGACTGATGTTTCACAGTCAAAAAAAAGTTTTTTGAAAAAATATTTACACTACTGTTATAACAAATATGATTGGTGGCACTAGTTGGCAAGTGGGCCTGGCACACACATTGGCAGGCAGGCAGGCAACTGCAATTCGATTACACTAGCAGACTGATGTTTCACAGTCAAAAAAGTTTTTTAAAAAATATTTACACTACTGTTATAACAAATATGATTGGTGGCACTAACTTGGCAAGTGGGCCTGGCACACACACTGGCAGGCAGGCAGGCAACTTCAATTAGATTACACTAGCAGACTGATGTTTCACAGTCAAAAAAGTTTTTTTAAAAATATTTACACTACTGTTATAACAAATATGAGTGGTGCCAGTAACTTGGGAAGTGGGCCTGGCACACACGCTGGCAGGCAGGCAACTTCAATTAGATTACACTAGCAGACTGATGTTTCACAGTCAAAAAATATATTTTTTTAAATATTTACACTACTGTTATAACAAATATGATTGGTGGCACTAGTTGGCAAGTGGGCCTGGCACACACGCTGGCAGGCAGGCAACTGCAATTAGATTACACTAGCAGACTGATGTTTCACAGTCAATAAAGTTTTTTTTTAAATATTTACACTACTGTTATAACAAATATGATTGGTGGCACTAGTTGGCAACTGGGCCTGGCACACACGCTGGCAGGCAGGCAACTGCAATTAGATTACACTAGCTGACTGATGTTTCACAGTCAAAAAAGTTTTTTTTTAAATATTTACACTACTGTTACAACAAATATGAGTGGTGCCAGTAACTTGGGAAGTGGGCCTGGCACACATTCTGGCCAGCAGGCAACTTCAATTAGATTACACTAGCAGACTGATGTTTCACAGTCAAAAAATATTTTTTTTTAAATATTTACACTACTGTTATAACAAATATGATTGGTGGCACTAGTTGGCAAGTGGGCCTGGCACACACGCTGGCAGGCAGGCAACTGCAATTCGATTACACTAGCAGACTAATGTTTCACAGTCAAAAAAGTTTTTTTAAAAATATTTACACTACTGTTATAACAAATATGATTGGTGGCACTAACTTGGCAAGTGGGCCTGGCACACACGCTGGCAGGCAGGCAACTGCAATTAGATTACACTAGCTGACTGATGTTTCACAGTCAAAAAAGTTTTTTTTAAAATATTTACACTACTGTTATAACAAATATGATTGGTGGCACTAGTTGGCAAGTGGGCCTGGCACACACTCTGGCAGGCAGGCAACTGCAATAAGATTACACTAGCAGACTGATGTTTCACAGTCCAAATTTTTTTTTTTAAATATTTACACTACTGTTATAACAAATATGATTGGTGGCACTAGTTGGCAAGTGGGCCTGGCACACACGCTGGCAGGCAGGCAACTGCAATTAGATTACACTAGCTGACTGATGTTTCACAGTCAAAAAAGTTTTTTTTTAAATATTTACACTACTATTACAACAAATATGAGTGGTGGCACTAACTTGGCAAGTGGGCCTGGCACACACGCTGGTAGGCAGGCAACTGCAATTAGATTACACTAGCAGACTGACGTTTCACAGTCAAAAATGTTTTTTTTTAAATATTTACACTACTGTTATAACAAATATGATTGGTGGCACTAGTTGGCAAGTGGGCCTGGCACACACATTGGCAGGCAGGCAGGCAACTGCAATTCGATTACACTAGCAGACTGATGTTTCACAGTCAAAAAAGTTTTTTAAAAAATATTTACACTACTGTTATAACAAATATGATTGGTGGCACTAGTTGGCAAGTGGGCCTGGCACACATGATGGCAGGCAGGCAACTGCAATTAGATTGCACTAGCAGACTGATGTTTCACAGTCAAAAAATATTTTTTTTTAAATATTTACACTACTGTTATAACAAATATGATTGGTGGCACTAGTTGGCAAGTGGTCCTGGCACACACGCTGGCAGGCAGGCAACTGCAATTAGATTACACTAGCAGACTGATGTTTCACAGTCAAAAAAAAAGTTTTTTGAAAAAATATTTACACTACTGTTATAACAAATATGATTGGTGGCACTAGTTGGCAAGTGGGCCTGGCACACACATTGGCAGGCAGGCAGGCAACTGCAATTCGATTACACTAGCAGACTGATGTTTCACAGTCAAAAAAGTTTTTTAAAAAATATTTACACTACTGTTATAACAAATATGATTGGTGGCACTAACTTGGCAAGTGGGCCTGGCACACACACTGGCAGGCAGGCAGGCAACTTCAATTAGATTACACTAGCAGACTGATGTTTCACAGTCAAAAAAGTTTTTTTAAAAATATTTACACTACTGTTATAACAAATATGAGTGGTGCCAGTAACTTGGGAAGTGGGCCTGGCACACACGCTGGCAGGCAGGCAACTTCAATTAGATTACACTAGCAGACTGATGTTTCACAGTCAAAAAATATATTTTTTTTAAATATTTACACTACTGTTATAACAAATATGATTGGTGGCACTAGTTGGCAAGTGGGCCTGGCACACACGCTGGCAGGCAGGCAACTGCAATTAGATTACACTAGCAGACTGATGTTTCACAGTCAATAAAGTTTTTTTTAAAATATTTACACTACTGTTATAACAAATATGATTGGTGGCACTAGTTGGCAACTGGGCCTGGCACACACGCTGGCAGGCAGGCAACTGCAATTAGATTACACTAGCTGACTGATGTTTCACAGTCAAAAAAGTTTTTTTTTAAATATTTACACTACTGTTACAACAAATATGAGTGGTGCCAGTAACTTGGGAAGTGGGCCTGGCACACATTCTGGCCAGCAGGCAACTTCAATTAGATTACACTAGCAGACTGATGTTTCACAGTCAAAAAATATTTTTTTTTAAATATTTACACTACTGTTATAACAAATATGATTGGTGGCACTAGTTGGCAAGTGGGCCTGGCACACACGCTGGCAGGCAGGCAACTGCAATTCGATTACACTAGCAGACTAATGTTTCACAGTCAAAAAAGTTTTTTTAAAAATATTTACACTACTGTTATAACAAATATGATTGGTGGCACTAACTTGGCAAGTGGGCCTGGCACACACGCTGGCAGGCAGGCAACTGCAATTAGATTACACTAGCTGACTGATGTTTCACAGTCAAAAAAGTTTTTTTTAAAATATTTACACTACTGTTACAACAAATATGAGTGGTGCCAGTAACTTGGGAAGTGGGCCTGGCACACATTCTGGCCAGCAGGCAACTTCAATTAGATTACACTAGCAGACTGATGTTTCACAGTCAAAAAATATTTTTTTAAAAATATGTACACTACTGTTATAACAAATATGATTGGTGGCACTAGTTGGCAAGTGGGCCTGGCACACACGCTGGCAGGCAGGCAACTGCAATTCGATTACACTAGCAGACTGATGTTTCACAGTCAAAAAAGTTTTTTTAAAAATATTTACACTACTGTTATAACAAATATGATTGGTGGCACTAACTTGGCAAGTGGGCCTGGCACACACGCTGGCAGGCAGGCAACTTCAATTAGATTACACTAGCAGACTGATGTTTCACAGTCAAAAAAGTTTTTTTAAAAATATTTACACTACTGTTATAACAAATATGATTGGTGGCACTAGTTGGCAAGTGGGCCTGGCACACATGATGGCAGGCAGGCAACTGCAATTAGATTGCACTAGCAGACTGATGTTTCACAGTCAAAAAAGTTTTTTTTAAAATATTTACACTACTGTTACAACAAATATGAGTGGTGCCACTAACTTGGCAAGTGGGCCTGGCACACACGCTGGCAGGCAGGCAACTTCAGTTAGATTACACTAGCAGACTGATGTTTCACAGTCAAAAAAGTTTTTTTAAAAAATATTTACACTGGGGGGCGGAGCCAAGCCTTGCTGGGACATGGCTGCTTTTCTGTGAAGCTCCTGAGCTGTTGCTGCTCAAATTCTAGGAGCTGATATGGTGGGGACCTAACTTGCCTCTTATTCCTAACCCTAACAACCTGTGTCAGATAAGGGGTGACCCTGACCCCCTTCTCCGATCCCTTCTCTCCCTCCCGTCCGACATTCTCCCAGCAAACTCCAGAGGACCAGAACAGCCCGGTCGCCATCTTGGGCCGGATCGCACTTCAATCTCGACCTGCATTACTGCCTTCAAAGGAGACAAGCCCAACACCCATCAGTAGAGGCAAGATACCGGACCCTATACCTCCAGTCTAGGAGGTCACACGCTGAAAATTACCTTCTATATTCTGGCGGAGCATACCGCTGTTTGGGCCGCTTCATTCCCACGTGGCAGGCCGTTAGCCTGAAAGACCGAACAGCAGCGTAAAGATCCAAGCTGCAGCTACCGGACCATCGGAATAGCGACTCTGCCTACAGGTACTACTCTAATAAACGGGTTGGGAGAGAGGGAGACTTGATCTTTCACACGCATGTAAATAAGCCTGAGGACATTACACAGAGTGGCCTGAAACACTTATGGGCCTACGAAACTAACGATCCCTGCATAGGGCAAACTGCATCAAGTATTATAAGGTAATCTGTCAAAACTAGAGGTATTTGAAAGATCCTAACCCACGTTTTGTTAATACCTAAAAAAGCTGTGTTGTCCCTGCAGCCCTGAACTGATTTGCAAAGGAAAAAGAGATATTTATTCGAATACAGGACTGTTATAAGTTACTGCTAATTACAAGTTACTAACAAACCATATTAGATCTTCCTCATCCATTATACCCTAACTGGTGTATACAAAAAAAAGCACGAATACAAGAGCATACAGACTTATGCACAGTTCTTATTCACCTGTAATACCCTTGAATTTCAAGAATACAGTTAAATAACTCCAGTTGATTTTTCACACAAAAGTTATAACCTAACATACTCTAAATATCTTGCAAAAACTCCTTTGGGTGGAACTAAAAGCCTTGCAACCCCCACATTGATTAAACTGAACAGTAAAAGATGTTGCAACGCAAAGGGCCCAAACCAGATAAATGCAACAAAGTTATGGCAACTACCCCTTCGGTATCTACATTCTTTCAATCTTCTGAGGCTAATCCAACAGAGCTCACACAATCACAAGAGCAATCCCCAATCGATATACCAAAAGAATACACCCCTTCACAATATAAATCTTTATTGACTTTGCCATCACAAATTGCAGATTTACCCTCTAAATCAGACTTTGAATCATTGAAGTCCTTCATAAAAGGTGAAATGAGAGACCTGAAAAAGGACTTGAATGACATGAGTTCAAGGCTTGATTATATTGAAGAAGGCCAGGAAGCCCTCAATACCATGGTTAGTTCTAATTCCCAACAACTCTCCATCCAGGACTCAATGGTCCAGGCTTTACAAGAAAAACTTGAGGACCTGGATAATCGTGGGAGACGAAATAACCTCAGGATTAGAGGTATACCCGAGGAGGTCTCAACGGAGCAACTAAAATCCTATGTCACAGAACTTTTCCATTTTCTAAATCCTAGGGCATCTCCGTTACTGAATGATGAAATAGAACGGATACACAGAGCCCTAAGACCTCTACCTAAGCCCCCGGCTCCACCCAGGGATGTAATTCTCAGATTCCTGCGGTACACCATTAAAGAAGAAATTTGGCAAATAGCGAGAACTAGAAGATCTATAAGTTTTAAGGACCATACTATACAAATTTTTCAAGATCTATGCCCACAGACCATTCAGAGGAGAAGAGAAATCAGGTTCCTTACCAAAGCCCTACAGGACCATAATATTAGATACCGCTGGGGATTCCCATTTAGCCTGATTATCCATCACAATGGCTCACAGATCATCTATAAAACTTTTCAAGATCTAGATGAAGTATCCAAGAAATTGAACATTAATATTGAACCCCCTGACGAAGATGTTCTTGAAACCTCAAAAAGACATACAGACAAAATTAAAGATACACCCAAGGAGCAACGATCACAATGGAGCAAAGTTCAACCTAAGAGGAGAAAGACTGACAATACAGCTTCAGGATCCTCAAGATCTCAGGACCCCTAGCCTTTATACTATCTGGTAATCAATGCCAGATGATAATTTTTTTTTTTATTCTTCCCACTGTAGCAGATACAGGACTGTTCCCGGCTGTAAGAGGTGTGGTAAGATTAACATTTTACTAAAATAACTGTAAGTTCACACACGAGACTATCATTGCTGTAGCCCAGTTATGCGTGGCTTATGGCACATTGTTCTATTACCAATAGACTTTTTTTTTTGTTGCTACTAGAATTAATCCTAAGTACCTTTGCCGGATTGGAGTTCAGTCCCTAGCATATTATCTAAGTTTGAACTGGACTTTAATGTTAGTAGAGTAATAATGAAAATGTGTTCATGATCTGTATGACCCCTACTTACTCTCACTGATAATCTTTCCCCCCTTACATCTCCCTCAGATCTCTTCTACACCCACCTACCTCTTCTCTATCTTCTCATACCTATATCCTCTCTACAGGTCCCCACCTGAAACTCCAAATACTATATAGCTATCGACTATGAGCTTCAGGCAACACCATTCCTTCCCCTAATAAGGTGTATAGATACACGAATACACTCTATGTTGGTTTAGTGTGTTGTTTATGTTTATTTTTCTTAATTATGTTTACACATGTTCTTACTAAGATACCACATGCTGTCTACAAGCAAATGTTCTATTATTCTCTGCTATGCAACCTTGAAATGTGTCTACTATTTGTAATGTCTTACAAGCTAAAATATTCTAATGTTGATAGATAAGTGTCATTTTAAATTAATCTCCCATAATGTGAAAGGGCTCAATATTCCCCAAAAGAGATCCATTGCCTTTAAAGACTATAAAAGACTTAAATGTGATATTGTGATGTTACAGGAGACCCATTTTAAAAAAGGGAAAGAGCCACGTGCTTCTTTTAAAAAAATTCGGTACACCATATTTCTCCTCCAATAATTCCAAACATAATGGGGTATGCATAGTTATAAGCAAGAATTTTCCTTTTCAGGTAACCTCGATAGACAAGGACAAACAGGGCAGATACTTATTCATTTCAGGATTACTAAACCGCAAACCCTTAACCCTAGCCAACATTTACGCCCCCAGTCTAGACGCCTCCAATTTTTTCCACCAACTATGTAACAAACTCCTAGAGTTCTCAAAAGGAAGGTTGGTGGTAGGAGGAGACTTCAACGTAGCATTAGATCCCACAATAGATTGTTCAACTGGCAAATCAGCTACCCCAGCCAGAACCCTGAAACTAATTAGGTCTAAGCTGACCACACTTGCCATTCATGATATCTGGAGACTCCACCACCCATGTGAAAGGGACTTCACCTTCTACTCACATCCACACCAAAATTATTCAAGGATAGACTATATACTTACAGACGTTAATAACCTGGCCCATGCACGTCATTCCAAAATACACCCTATAACATGGTCTGACCATGCAATGGTCAGCTGCACATTTGACCTACCAATAGATACAACTCAGCCACGTTCCTGGAGAATGGACGAATCCCTTTTGAGGGATCCATTAATAAAGATACGCATCACTAAGGCCATAGAGAATTATTTTGAAATTAATAATACACCAGACATGTGCCAGCAACATATCTGGAATGCCCACAAGTGCGTTATTAGAGGTGAGCTAATTGCCCTAAAAATAGCTAATTCAAAGCAACAGCAACAATACCTTAAGTCCCTACTTGTTGACTTAAATAAACTCCAAGAAATACACAAAGCATACCCGAAAGACCGATCTCTCTTAGATAGCCTCGAGCATAAACGACAGCAGCTTAACTGCTACCTAGGGAGGGAAGCTAAACGCAATGCTTTTTTCCTTAAGAGGACCTACTTTGAAGGTGCAAACAAGCAGGGCCGGTTTTTAGCTAGACAGCTTAAGAAAAAAAGTCTCAGCAGATATATCCTCCAAATTAAAGATGAGAAGGGGAAAAACTGGCATTCGTCAAAAGATATAGCTGACAGTTTCAGGGCATATTTCAATTCATTATATAACCTATCTACAAATGCACACCCTCCAACACTAGAGACCATCCAAGGTTATTTGTCACAACTTCAGTTGCCTCAGATTAGTGTCGAACAGAGAACTAGTCTAGAAGCCCCAATATCAGTTGAGGAGATCAAATTAGCCATAAAAACACTCAAAACAGGAAAATCCCCAGGCCCTGATGGCCTTAGTAACACATACTACACAACCTTCCGAGAGATACTAACCCCACACCTGCTGGCATACTTCCAAAGCATAGATACTGACAAGCCCTTCCCTCCCATAGCCCTACAAGCTAACATTTCGTTAATTCCAAAGCCCAACAAATCCCCCCTATCTATATCAAATTACAGACCAATTTCCTTACTGAATTCAGACATTAAGATTTTTGCCAAAATCATTGCTAATAGACTCAATCGCATTCTACCCACAATTATACATTGTGACCAAGTTGGCTTTGTACCATATCGAGAAGCTAGAGACAATACGGTGCGTAACCTGCACTTGTTGTGGCACGCTAAGACAAACCGTATCCCAACACTATGGATTTCCACTGACGCAGAAAAGGCCTTCGACAGAGTCGGATGGCCTTTTCTACATGCAACCTTACAGGCCTTTGGATTTGGCAATAAAATATTGCAAATGATCTTTGCGTTATATAACAAACCTAACGCCAGAATAACACTTAATGGAATCCTTTCTCCCTCATTTCAGATATCTAACGGTACTAGGCAGGGTTGTCCCTTGTCCCCCCTGCTTTTTACATGCCTCATTGAGACATTAGCCATTAAAATCAGGTCCAATAATAATATCCAAGGCCTGAAAGTAGGAGGGGAGGAGTACAAATTATCACTTTTTGCAGATGATGTCCTTTTTACTGTGACATCTCCAGTGGAATCCATTCCCCATATCCTTAAGGAACTAGAGACATTTCACAACCTAGCGAACTATAAAATTAACCAAAATAAATCTGAAATGCTAGGGGTAGCTATTGACTCTTTAACTGAAGACCTAATCACTAAAAATTGCCCATTTAAATGGAGTAAAGAATCAATAAAATATTTAGGGATCCATCTATCTAGTAACTCTGACCTATTGTATAGGCTGAACTACTTGAATATAAGAAATGATTTAATGCGAGATCTTTCATCCTGGACCAGGAAACGTCTATCTTGGTTGGGAAGGATAAACACAATCAAAATGAATATCTTCCCCAGGCTGCTTTACATTATGCAGACCCTCCCGATCCAACTCCCTAACACATACATCCCACAAATGCAACGGCTATTCAGTTCGTTCATTTGGAATAAACGCCCTCCTAGGATTAACAAACTCACAATGTCCTGCTCTACTTCACAGGGAGGTTTGGGTGTCCCGAACATCGACTCATATCGTAGATCTATATTTCTCCAAAGGATACTCGATTGGAGAATCCATAGGGAACATAAAAGATGGGTTTCTTTAGAAGAAGCACTCAGCCCAAACCTACACCTTCCCACCATATGCTGGAACCCAGGTTTTCAGATACTTCATAGATGAATCGATAACCCCATTACCCTAGAAACTCTAAGAACTTGGGACTCATCCAACAAGATGAACCCATATATCTCATCCTGCCCAAGCCCTCTGACATCACTTCTACATAACAAAGAGTTTTCATTGCTTACCTTTGCTGTGGGAATGAGAACCCAATACACAGACTCGGACATTCAACTCCTGACTTTAAACACCAATGACCGATTAAAATCTCAAAAGGAACTTATTGAAACGGGTCACGATTGGGCCAATAATTGGTTTACATATAGAAAGGTTCACCACTATATCACCACACATCAACAGCATTTAAATATGTTACGACCTCTAACTAACATTGAGAAACTTTTTATGTCGACCCCACCAATCAAACATAGTCTTTCATACATTAACAATATCATCTCCCAGGCACCTCCTGGTAACCTACCCCGCTCTATGGAGATGTGGGAAAGGGAACTAGGGACCACCATTATACCTCAGACAGCGACAAATATCTTTCACAATACTAAATCGGCCTCCATGTCGGCAGCAATTAAAGAACTCAATTATAAAATATTACATGGATGGTACCTAACACCCAAAAGACTTCATAGGCTTTTCTCACATACCAACAACCGCTGTTGGAGATGCGGACATGTGGGCAGTGGCATGGGTCACATGTGGTGGTGGTGCTCCCAGATAAATTCTCTATGGAGGACAATAATCTCGGAAATAGAACATATCTTTCAAATAACCATCCCCTTAGACCCCCTTGTCTGGTTACTAAATAAATAATTTAAACTGTCTCAATCTCATTTCAAGCATCTGTTAAAAATTATGATAAACAGCCTGAAAGTCCTGATTGCTCAAAACTGGAGATCACCAGGGATCCCCACACTAGCTATGTGGCGTAATAAGGTTACAGATCTAATAGAACTAGAAGAATATGGCTTCATGGTAAAGGATAAAAGAGAACAATTTATTGAAGTGCGGATAACATGGGAGAACTATATCAAGTCTATAGAGCCCATACATGATCCACTTGATATAGCTGCAAGCCATTAAACCAAATAAATAAACTATTCTTAATTAGACACAACCATGATTTCCAGAAATTGACACAGGTAGTCATTACTATATGAAGAGACAAGCATAGAGGTATCTTTAGTCTTATTTTATTTTTATTAGTTTATTTTGTTAAAAATGTTATAACAAGAATCTTTGATACAGGATAATTATTTGGAAATTTGCAATGTAAGACTGAACCTTTGACTGGCATTATAACATTCCTGTTTATTTTATTTTTTTATTTTCCTTTCTTTTCTTCTTGTTCATATTGTCAATCTTTATGTATCATTGATTCTTAATAAAAAATACTTTGGAAAAAAAATAAAAAAATATTTACACTACTGTTATAACAAATATGATTGGTGGCACTAGTTGGCAATTAAATAACACTAGCAGACTGATGTAAAAAAAAATTTTACAAAAATTTACACTAATGTTACAACAGATATGAGTGGTGGCACTGAGGAAGTAGGCACAGTATATGCTGTGAGCCTGACACACAGGCTGGCACTAGTGGCAGGCTGGCCTGGCAACTAAAATTAAATAACACTAGCAGACTGATGTAAAAGTTTTTTTAAAAAAATTTTACACTAATGTTACAACAGATATGAGTGGTGGCACTGAGGAAGTAGGCACAGTATATGCTGTGAGCCTGAAACACAGGCTGACACTAGTGGCAGGCTGGCCTGGCAACTAAAATTAAATAACACTAGCAGACTGATGTAAACGTTTTTTTAAAAAAATGTACACTAATATTACAACAGATATGAGTGGTGGCACTGAGGAAGTAGGCACAGTATATGCTGTGAGCCTGACACACAGGCTGGCACTAGTGGCAGGCTGGCCTGGCAACTAAAATTAAATAACACTAGCAGACTGATGTAAAAGTTTTTTAAAAAAAATTTACACTAATGTTACAACAGATATGAGTGGTGGCACTGAGGAAGTAGGCACAGTATATGCTGTGAGCCTGACACACAGGCTGGCACTAGTGGGAGGCTGGCCTGGCAACTAAAATTAAATAACACTAGCAGACTGATGTAAAAATTTTTTAAAAAAAATGTACACTAATGTTACAACAGATATGAGTGGTGGCACTGAGAAAGTAGGCACAGTATATGCTGTGAGCCTGATACACAGGCTGGCACTAGTGGCAGGCTGGCCTGGCAACTAAAATTAAATAACACTAGCAGACTGATGTAAAAGTTTTTTTTTTTTTAATTTACACTAATGTTACACCAGATATGAGTGGTGGCACTGAGGCTGTCAGTGGCAGGCTGGCCTGGCAACTGAAATTAGATTACACTAGCAGACTGATGTAAAAGTTTTTTTTAAAAAATTACACTAATGTTACACCAGATATGAGTGGTGGGCTGGTGGCACTGAGCAATTAGGCACAGTATATGCTGTGAGCCTGACACACAAGCCTGCTGGCAACTGAAATTAGATTACACTAGCAGACTGATGTAAAAGTTTTTTTTTTTCCAATTTACATTAATGTTACACCAGATATGAGTGGTGGCAGTGAGCAAGTAGGCACAGTATATGCTGTGAGCCTGACACACAGGCTGACAGGCAGGCAAATGCAATTAGATTACAAAAAAAACAAAAAAAAACGACTGAAGTTCTAGCCCTAAAAAGGAGAATTTTGAAATTTGTAAAGAAGATATATGCAAAACAGGGAAAAAGACTAGAGAATGAGATGACAATGGGAGGGGGTAATAGTGAAGGGTAATTTAACACAGATGAGGAGGTGACAGGGACAAAGTTAATGCCATTAACAACGCATTTAAAGGCAAAAATAGTACTGAGAGCGCAGATGGGCAAATACATGGATGTGTTTGATATTACAAGGGAAGCAGTGGCGCTAAAATCTAGGAGTGATGACGGGAAGGGTAGGAAATGGAAGCAGTCATTTCCAGAATGGGTAAAAGGGATGTTAATATATGCAGGATGCTTTATTTCTGAGAATCTGGTAGAGGTTAAGGGCGTGCTTAGATATATGCACTTAATAGCGGAGTGTTACATGACCTATGGGGGATTTGGGTGGAAGGACTATGATGGCGAATTTAGAAGGGGTAACTTGCAATTGGGTGACAAAGGAAGGAAGGAGTTTGGAATTAAGATATTGTATACTTGGACGAGGTTGATAAGACCAGCATACAGCACAGTATAGAGACCAATAATGCAGGGGAGAGAAATGAAAGTAGAGGGGAAGGAATGTTGGGCATACAATGAAAAGAGGTGTGACAGAGGTAACGGATGTAAATTCAGACACATATGCAGATATTGTGGTGGCTTTTTCATGGTACAGGGGGAAAAAGTAACGGAGGGACAATGGGGAATGGCCAGAAAGCCGTTGAGAGTAGATAGGTTAATGAAGGAGTTAGAAAACTACACCAAAGAGGATGATAGGGTATTATTGATGAAAGGCTTAACAGAGGGGTTTAGGGTACCAGTAAAAACAGAGGTTTCCGGGGGACCGGTAAATTTAGGAACTTAAAATCTGCAACAGAGTACCCTGCGGTACTGCAGGAAAAATTAGAAAAGGAAGTAAAATTGGATAGAATGTCAGGGCCATTTAAGGAGATACCAATTCAGGATTTAGTCATATCACCCCTGGGTGTGGTTCCTAAAAAAGAGAATGGAAAATTTCACATGATACAACACTTGTCATATCCAAAAGGGAAGTCAGTAAATGATGCGATTGATAGGGCAGACACTTCGGTACAATACCAATCATTCGATACAGCAGTAAATATGTTAAAGGCAGTGGGGAAGGGTGCATTAATGGGAAAGGCTGACATAGAGTCTTCGTTTAGATTGTTACCTCTAAATCCAGAGAGTTTTAGGCTAATGGGGTGTAGATTTAACGGGAAATTTTACATAGATAAATGTCTGCCGATGGGCTGCTCAGTATCATGCTCCATATTTGAGAAGTTCAGCACATTTTTGCATTGGTTACTGGCAGTAAGAACTGGCTCAGATAGAACTATACATTGTTTGAATGATTTTATGGTGGTGGGCCCGGCCAGGGCTAGCTCATGCGCAGATTTGAAGGCAGCTTTGCTTAATATGTTAGAAAAGCTAGGAGTACCGGTGGCAGCGGAAAAATCTGAAGGGCCTTGCGAGAGATTGTCGTTTTTAGGCATAATAATAGACACAGTGAAGGAGCAATGCGAATTGCTGGAGGAAAAAATAGATAAAGCATGACAGTTGATAAGGGAAATGCTGGGAAGGAAAAAGGTTACACTCAGGGAAATGCAGAAGTTGCTGGGGGTACTTAATTTCGCAATGCAGGGTTATTCCCGTAGGGCGAATTTTTATGAGAAGGCTGGAATTGGGGACTGCGGGGGTTAAAAAACCCGAGCACATGATCAGGTTAACAGGGGCTATGAGGGAGGACATAAGAGTTTGGGATACATTCCTAACGGAAATTAATGGAGTGAGAATATGGCCAAGAGTTGTATCGGCAAATGAGTTGGACCTATACACGGACGCGGCAGAGAGCGCTGGTTTCGGCACATACCTACAGGGTAGATGGTGTGCGGGAAAATGGCCAGTAGAATGGCAAAGGGACGGATGGGTGAAGAACATGGCACTGTTAGAATTGTTCCCTATTGTGGTGGCGATGAAACTGTGGGGGCATTTATTGGAAAACAAAAGTTATATATTTTGGTCGGATAATCAAGACGTAGTGGACGCTATTCACAACTTATCTGCCTCTTCCATGCCAGTGATAAGATATTTGAGATACCTAATGTTGAAATGCTTACAGAAAAGTAGTAGCTGACGCGCTGTCAAGGTTTAGGTGGGAGGTTTTTAGGAGGGTCGCACCTGCCACCAGAAAAGAAGGTGAATGCTGCCCTATCTCTCTTTGGCAGATTGGGAGCGCATAGATGGAATAAAGAAGCTGGTTGAGAATTCTGTGGCTCCAAGAACCTAGAGGATATACGATAACTATTGTAAACAGTGGTTACAATTTAGAGGTGTAGAAATAAGGGGCGAGCGAAGTAGGTTCTTAGAATGGCTATGGTCTCTAAAAATGTGGGGCATGAAGAAAGGTCAGGTTGGCATAGTCTTAGCGGGGGGTATCATTTTTCACAAAAACTCAGGGACGTAGAGGACATGACAAAATCATTTATAGTAAGAAAGGTTTTCAGAGCGTGGCAAGTGGGTGAGGAAAGAAGGACGGATAACAGGGAACCGATTACGGTGGAGAGGTTGAAAAAATGGTGGAGGTATTGGGGGAGGTGTTCAGTGATAGGAACAAAGCAAGCCTGTTTAAAGTGGCTTTTGTAATGAAGTTTTGGGGAGTTTTGAAGAAAGGAGAATTGGTTGCAGCAAGTAAGGCAGATGAAATAAACAGGGTAGGAGAAACAGATGTGAGGGTATACGAGGATAATATAATGGTGCAAATAAGAAAATCAAAAACAGACAGAGGGAAATGGGGCTTGGGTGTCAATGAAAGAAACATGAAGCGTGGCATGTCCAGTGGCGGGGGTAAAAGAGATGCTAAGAACAAAGCGCGAGAAGGGTAGATTGTTCCTGAGACATATAGACGGGTCCAATTTGACAAGATTCCAATTTAAAAAAGTGCTGGAAATGGTCATAAAAAAGCTGGGATGGGAGCAACAGCGTTTCAGGCCACATTCATTCAGGATAGGGGCTGCAACTAGTGCGGCTGAGAAAGGTTGTTCCGAAGATAAGATAAAAAATTTGGGGAGATGGAAATCCCAAGCCTATAAATCTTACATTAGGCTAAAAGGGGAATGAATAGGAAGGGGTCGTGCTTACTGGCCGCAAATTATTGGCAGCGTTTTGGGTGCATATGAGGGCAGAGGCAGCGGGTGTAGGGACGCACCTAAGTTTTTCGCATAAGGAAGCAAATATCAGGTGTTTAGGAAAGAGGGGTATGAAATGGGAGGAATTAGTCAGGGTAGTGAGGTTGCCCGGATATATTGATAATACACTTGATATGGACATAGGCGCTTTTCCATTAAGGGAGTTAGAGGACAGGATAAAGGAGGTAATCAGTTGGTTAAAGGTGGCATGGCCGCAGGTACGAGTTGTGTGGTCTAACATAATATCTAGAATACACTGGCGCAACACAGAAACGCAGAGGGCGGGATATAGATCGCATAGGAGAATTAACCAAGTGGCGGCAAAGATAGTAAGGGAGACAGGGGGTAGGGTATTGGAGCACCAGTTGATAGCAGCCAAGAGAGAGGAGCTGTTTCGTGCGGACGGAGTCCACCTGAATGAGGTTGGGAATGATCAGTTTCTAGTGGACATAAGAGCTATGGTGGAGGAGTTGATCAAGGTAAGGAAAGGTCACTATGTTAGGTTGGGAGAAAGAGAGTCTTTGTTGGTGGTGAAAATGGGTCTGAAACGTAGGTGGGGCATCGAGGACGCGGGGGGGTACTCGGCTTGGGGCCGTGATCCAGTGGTCTAGCTGCTGGGCAGGTTATGCAGCGGGTTCTCTCGTAATTCCTCGGGCTTCGCCACGGGGGGATTTTGTGGTCTTCCTCCGATACGTGGACCCATGTTCATTGAAATGCTTGGGCATTATGTTGATTTGTGGTGTTGAAATTGTGAAATTGATTTATGGCTCTCTTATCAGATTTTGGCTGCAACAACAAAATCTAAACAAATTAATGTGACCTTTACATTTTTTATTGGCAATACTGGTGTTGTGTATTTATTTCAGGTTAACAAGAAAAGGGGAATTGGTGGGAACGGGGTGTATATATATATATATATATATATATATGGCATTGTTTTATGGGTTATGATTGGGAGGTAAAATGGATCCTCTAAAGCCTTATGCAATTTACAAGGCGTCTCTACACATTGCTCTCCTGTATCCAGTTAGCTAGCTTTATAGTAGTTACATGACATCTGTAAGAGAATCTCCCACAGATATCCACTTAATGTGGTGAAATATTTGAGATAGTTATACGATTTTTACAAGGAAAGTAAAATTGGATTGGTCTCAACAAAATATAATAGCGCTTAGTGTTGTAACAGCGTATCTTGATACATATATGTATTTAAGTGTAGGTGATCATCTCCTACAAGTACACTGACACACCATGTGATTATATGTACTAGTTGATTCTCCCAGGACACACTGTTATATCAATTCCAGTCTTTTATTATTTCTGCATATATCACGACGGACTCACAGAAATGATATTTTACAATACTGGATGCAGTACAATCATTGCACATTTATATTGCACAATCATTCTGACAGTGTTAATTCTACAGTTATTTGAATAGGTTTGTCTTCAATCACCCCATTATTGCACTTAGGGCTGTATTATTGCGGCTAGTGTTATTCCATGTCAAACATATGTTTATTGATCGTCGCATGAACTCAGAAACTGCAAATATCCTTACACGGCCAATTCACTAAATTTTAGTGGAACACCCTGAGGAGCGATATTCCCTATCTATGATAAGACACGCATACTTGTGTCCCAATTGAGGAAAATAGGCTATACTTTTGAACATACTGTTTAATGTGGTACTCTGAATTTGCTAGACTTGTGCATGGCGAAAACATTTGTTTCAGTTCGTTTCGGATCGATTCGTATGTTTTCGAATTTCGTTTTTGGATCGATTCGAATTCAGATACATTTGAATGCATTAGTTATGGATTCGTTCGGATTGATTCAGATTCAAATAAATTTGGATGTATTCAGTTCGGATTCTATTCGTAATTTCAGAAGTTCGGTATGTGTTAGGTGGGATGTGCTGTGTATTAGACTAGTATTATGTACTGTAATATTAGGTGTAACCCATAGCAGAGTGATATAACCTAATATACAGTACAATACTAGTGTAATTGTGATTAGTCCATGGCCATCCGAATGTTACGAATAAATCTGAACTAATTCGGATTTATTCAGTAGATTCGGTGCTATGGTAATTCGGAAATTCAAATTGATCCGAATCTTTGAATTTGACAAATTCATCCAAATTTATATTCGGAACGAATTGAAAAGCACATGTCTAGTGTCATGGATACCGGGCTGCAAGGGTTAAACCCCTACCCCCTACAACCTCACCCCTGTTGTTTCTCAGTGGTTTTTGGCTCCTCAGAGCAACCACCATCTCTGGAAGCTGTTTGTTTGCTTTGTGTTGGCTTGCTTTTGTGTTCAGAGAAGAGTTGGTTTATGACCAGGAAAACCCTCCTAGGGTGGCCGGGCTCCTGGAACTCCCGGTAGGCCACCTCACAATGGACACCCACCTAACTCCTCGCAGGCTGGCCGGGCTCCTGGAACTCCCGGTTGACCACAGGACACCCGCTAACTTTACCCCTGGTCGCTCCAGCAACCCTTTGTCCCAGAGCTCCGCTCTTTAGGGGATTGGTAGTCCCTAGGGAGGACAAGAGCAGTGGGAGTTATCAGAGGGGAGCTCCTTTGGGAACTGGGGTTTTTGGACACCCCTAACCCCATAACTTCAACGGACTGTAAAAATGACACCCTGGAAGTGCCACCGCTCCACCGGAATCACCCGAAACAGCTACCCCTAGGTATTGGGATTATGTGAGACTGTGGCTCCTATGGAGGTGCCGGGCTGTCTGGAGGGGCGGGAATGGCGGGAAAATTTTGGGATTGTCCTTTGTGTTATCAAGATGAGCTGTGTGTATAAAAGGAGTGTATGTTTTACAATAAAATCAGTTCTTGTTTAACCTGAATGCTAGTCTGTCAAGTTATTTGGGTTGGCTCCAGCTAAAATAACTTTCCTGGGCTACATAGTAGCCTGTTCCAGGCAGAGAAAAGATCATCAGGCAGAGCTACCCAGTCTGGGTAGCTGGAGTCTGACACAGGCTGGGACCCTGGGTACTGATGCTGTCGGGCATCAGGGCTGGCTACAGGCTGTGGTCACTTGCCAGCTACATAGCTGCAGTCGGCAGGGAGGAAGCAGGAACCGTTTGGCGGAGCTACCCAGTCGGGGTAGCTGGGGTATCCGTCATATCTAGAATTTGCCAATATCAGAGGCAGTGATTACCCACACAGTACCACACATATATATTTTGTTATTGGATTCAGTCTCACTTTGTTGGTTTTATTTTTTGTATTTATATGTGTCAATTTTATTGACACACTATTATTCATATTTTCATGTTCAGCACAGTCACTCTACTTGTCCCTTAGCCAATACCTTTTATTTATCCATATATACTAATAGGCAGCCTTACATGTTTAAACTGTCATTGCCCCATTGTTCATGCTATTCTTAAATATAGTTCTATCAAATGTTTACCCTTACCTACATATTTTTTGCCACCATAAAGATTACTTAAATGTATAATCATACACAGTCACTCTGAGCAGGTAAAGTGGTTTCTGGCAATCAGACACTGTCATTAGCACAAATAAAACAAACCATAATGCCACAGTTTAGGTTGTCATAGAAACACATAAAAGCAAAGAAATGCTGCTTAAAAAGATGATTGGTTCTTCAACTCAAAACACCAGATCAGCTCCTAGTGGTAGCTTTACCTTCTGCATATTCAAACACTGTAAGGAGTTTTGACTGTAAAGCACTCACGCTTATAAGCTTTTATCTGACAGTAAATTTAACACATGTTGGAGATTCTTTCATATTCTTTATCTTCTGAGCCATTTCCGCCCATCTCCTGACCTGCTTTGTACTTTTTAGATGCTGCTCAAATTTAAGCTCCACTGAAGGTCATTTTTCACGAGAAATCAGCACATTATATGGTTGTTTTCTTCAGCAGATTCACACCATTCCATTATTTTATGTACAGGTCATGACACATGAGAATTCAACAACAAAACATGTAAAATAAAATGTATATTTTTATTTAAGTTTTAATAAACAAGGTTATAAAAAATACGGTGTGGGTGTTTTCCCAAATATAAAAAAGGCCCTTTGGGTATATGTTAGGGTTGCCACCCGTCCCTTAAAATACAGAACACTTATAAGTTACACATGCTGCAGGGTGTGCAGGGAGGAATATAAATAGTGCTGTCCAGAAATACAATACATGTTCCTCCCTGCACACCCTGCAGCATGTGTAACTCATAAGTATCCAAGAAAACATGGCTGAGGTGGCAACCCTAACTACAACCCATTTCCCCAATATGTTTGCTATGCTCCATGTGTCCTGTGTCTACTTTTACCCACATGGGACTTATCTGGCCTACTCCCTCTATAACTAGTGATTTTGGTCTTTACTGAGTAAGTTGCACAATTACTATGGTCTCTACAATAGACCCGCTAACTACAATGCTTGTTCTTATATATTACTATGTAGCAAAGAAGGGTGTATGCAACACACAGTTATGTTACAGCTAAGGTAATCCATTTACCAAACTACTGCTATTATATCTTAACCATTAGATTGCACATACATAAGTATATCAACACAGGGTGTCTCCCTTAAAATCCCCGGTGTACTATTCATGATACTTTATATCTGACTCCCATAAGTTTGAGACACTAGAGCCTGAGTTTCGTTTTCTTTACTTTCAGTCAGATTGAGGGGGCCTACTTTGGATATATATACTCTCACTTCTAACATAAGCGTTTACAAGAAAGAGGGCTTACCATGCTCTGTAATTATACAAATCCTCTGACTCATCGTACATTGTCCTTAATTCATCTTACTATAGGTATAGGCATAAATTGGAATCTAGGAAGATAGATAATTTACTTTCGTTATTTAAATGCTTTTTGCTAGTTATATTTATTTAATAATAGTGTCGCAGCCCTCTTATAGTAATATCGGCTGGCCTACCATTTCATCTATTGAAAGTAGCCGAACAGCCACCCATGATCAAGACAAAACACACTTGAGCTTCTAATATACCCCTATCAACCTCATTTATGTTGTTATCTCTATAGTATTTACAGCTTACCACCACCATTGTCGCAGATGGAGATTCTGTTTATTTATGTATTCATACGTTATACGTTCCCTTAGCGACTACAAGATCCAAAGTCCCTTCCCTCAGCCGGCGACAGAGGGAAAAATCTTAATTACTGGCTTGAATATTCAGCATTGAATTCTGTACAGCATTATATGTCAGCTAATGTGTACATATTCCATATACATCAGGGGTATCCATTACTTACTATTTTCAACTGCTCAGTTGCTAATTTTTTATTACTGCTATTTACTATTTGTTGTTTTCATATAAGCAACCACAATATAGATATTAGTGTACGCTTATTTTATAATCTATGCCATGTGACCCAAGAGTGGTCTCTATGTAACTACCATTAGATATGGTCTTAGTGAATCAGTTGGCCCAAAAGTGGCCAGTTCAGAAGTTATCACATAAGCTTATTATACATAAAAGAGATATCATAATATGTCCAGCTATGTTACTATTGAAGTGTTGTATATAGAGATTACCACCTAAGCAGTGAACCTGATTTGGATATATTTTAGCCTGTCAATATGAGCAGTCCTATAACGCTGTAATTGATTAATTTCACCTATATGTATTACCTATAAGCTCACATTTACTATTCTTGTACATACTGTGGTGTATCCTGGTCTGGAAAGTTTTATTAATATTTACTTATATCTGCAGACTTACTTTATGCATTATGTGCATTGTCTTCACTTCTTTTTCTTGTTTGTCACTGGACATTTACTTGTTTTTGTAACTGACAAATATCTCAATAAAAAATTATTTAAAAAAAATAAAAAAAATAGGTAAATCAAACAGCCGCAAACTAGGTGCTTGCAAAGTATCTAATTTTCCAAGGTGTATAAATATGAAAAATGTAATCATACACTGTGATCTAGCAGGGATGTATAATGTTTATTTAACGCCTGAAATTGTGAGATAATAATGAGAGGTTGTTTTTATAATACCCTAGAGTATATACATTGTTGATATAGGGTTATACCTAAGTTGAATAACACCCTTAAAGGATTGTTTGTGCAAACATGCAACCGGTATCCAAACTTACTAAGAATTGCAGTCGCTATCCACCACCCTGGCTATCTGCCAGGAATGTGGTGATTACACAATTTAAAATGTATAAGTGTATAATTAGTGCGCCAACGGTCTGAAAATCAACTATCAATATAACAGTGAAACAAAATCAACTAACAATATCACAGTGATACAAAAATCTAAATGCAAATAACCATCATATAGAGATGATTATAAAAAATTGTAAAAAATTAGGACCAAAATAGGATACAGATAAGTTATTCCTAGGTCTATACTAAAATAGCAAATGGTGATGGTGAATAAGTGCTGTCTTGACAGTATACTCCTTAGATAAAAAAGGGGAGGTACTGGTATTTAAAATACAAGGCAATATTAGTAATAGACACAGCAATGTAGTGGAATCATTAATAGATTCAACGATATAGTGTAATCGTCCCAATATTCAGAGTTCAAGGTTATACATATGTGGTGGGCGTAATGTCCAAATCACAGGAGGCAAGCACTTCTTCAAACGATCCCTGTTGGTGACCCAGGGGTGGATACTACATAGAAAAGAAGATAAAAGAAGGCGCCAACATAGTGCGGTTACCAATGAGATGGGACACGCAATGCAAATAAAACCAAATACTCACAGGATAAAGGACACTTGAAAAGTGTCACAAGTGCCTTCTGGACCCTCAGAGTTGTCCAGCTAACTCCCACTCCACTGTGGTGGTAAGGTTCCGCTCGTCTCTGCCAATTTGGGTAGCTACGCTGGTGGTCTTGGCTCCTAGCCAATGTTCAAAAGGACTGACTTGCGGTCTACTCAGATCAAGATATCCAATTTAGATCCGTGCTCTCCAAAGAGGAGTGATACAGCAAGGCAAATGGTAGTTTGTATTGTGATGGCAGAATACAATGTTACCAATATAGATGTCAGAAAATGACACAATTTAAGTTTATAATAAGTTTTAAGCTACAACATCCCTTAGGGGATATTTTTTTTTTAACCCCTTAATGACCGGACCATTTTTCAATTTTCTTACCCTTAATGACAATGGCTATTTTTACATTTCTACAGTGTTTGTGTTTAGCTGTAATTTTCCTCTTACTCATTTACTGTACCCACACATATTATATACCGTTTTTCTCGCCATTAAATGGACTTTCTAAAGATACCATTATTTTCATCATATCTTATAATTTACTATAAAAAAATATATAAAATATGAGGAAAAAATTGAAAAAAACACACTTTTTCTAACTTTGACCCCCAAAATCTGTTACACATCTACAACCACCAAAAAACACCCATGCTAACTAGTTTCTAAATTTTGTCCTGAATTTAGAAATACCTAATGTTTACATGTTCTTTGCTTTTTTTCCAAGTTATAGGGCAAAAAATACAAGTAGCACTTTGCTATTTCCAAACCACTTTTTTTCAAAATTAGCGCTAGTTACATTAGAACACTAATATCTGTCTGGAATCCCTGAATATCCATTGACATGTATATATATTTATTTAGAAGACATCCCAAAGTATTGATCTAGGCCCATTTTGGTATATTTCATGCCACCATTTCACTGCCAAATGCGATCAAATAAAATAAATTGTTTACTTTTTCACAAATTTTTTCACAAACTTTAGGTTTCTCGCTGAATTTATTTACAAACAACTTATGCAATTATGGCATACATGGTTGTAAATACCTTTCTGGGATCCCCTTTGTTCAGAAATAGCAGACATATATGGCTTTGGCGTTGCTTTTTGGTAATTAGAAAGCCGCTAAATGCCGCTGCACACCACGTGTGTATTATGCCCAGCAATGAAGGGGTTAATTAGGTAGCTTGTAGGGAGCTTTTAGGTTTAATTTTAGTGTAGTGTAGTGGACAACCCAAATTATTGATCTAGGCCCATTTTGGTATATTTCATGCCACCATTTCACCGCCAAATACGATCAAATAAAAAAAAGACTGTTAAATTTATCACAATTTTAGGTTTCTCACTGAAATTATTTACAAACAGCTTGTGCTATTATGGCACAAATGGTTGTAAATACTTCTCTAGGATCCCCTTTGTTCAGAAATAGCAGACATATATGGCTTTGGCGTTGCTTTTTGGTAATAATAAGGCTGTTAAATGCTGCTGCGCAGCACACTTGTAATATGCCCAGCAGTTAGGGGTTAATTAGGTAGCTTGTAGGGTTAATTTTTAGCTCTATTGTAGAGATCAGCCTCCCACCTGACACATCCCACCCCCTGATCCCCCTCAAACAGCTCTCTTCCCTCCCCCACCTCACAATTGTCACCGCCATCTTAAGTACTGGCAGAAAGTCTGCCAGTACTGAAATAAAGATTATTTTTTTTTATACTGTCTGCAGTGATGGATCCCCCCATACATTTCTCTAACACTCCCCTGGACCCCCTCTACATATATGCCTCCATCTTGGGTACTGGCAGCTGTCTGCCAGTACCCAATTTGCACCCCAAATTTGTTTTTTTTTAAACTTTTTTATGTAAAGCATTTGTTTTCTGTAGTGTAGCTGGCCCCCCTCAACAATCTACATCCCTCCCCCTCCCAGATCCCTTACTAAAATACAGAGATCAGCATTCATCTGTATTGTTGTTTTTTTTTATGCACATTTTGCGTGCGCGCGCGCGCGCACACGCCACCCCCCGCCCCCCCCCGGCCGCACCAGCCCACAATCGCCGACAAGATCGGTAAGAGAGGCAATATATTACAACGGCAAACAGTGCCGATGGAAGCTGTTCCCACCCACCAATGTGAACAAATGTTTAGCCATCAATGGCCGATGCAGAGAGGGCCACAGAGTGGCCCTTTCTGCATCGGTGGGTAATATAGGGGATTGCAGTGATGTCTCAATATTGAGACATCACTACAATCCCTTGTAAGCAGCTGGAAGCGATCATGATCGCTCCCAGCACTTCAAAAGGCAGAGGACGTACCAGGTATGTCAATTGTCACTAAGGGGAGTTTTTCCTATGACGTACCTGGTACATCCTCTGTCATTAAGGGGTTAAAGGGACAGTCAAGTCCTAAATCAACTTTCATGATTTAGATAGGGCATGTAATTTTAAACAACTTTCCAATTTACTTTTATCACCAATTTTGCTTTGTTCTCTTGGTATTCTTAGTTTAAATCTAAGCCTAGGTAGGCTCATATGCTAATTTCTTAGACCTTGAAGGCCGCCTCTTATGTGAAAGAATTTTGACAGTTTTTCACCACTAGAGGGCATTAGTTCATGTGTGTCCAATAGATAACATTGAGCTCACGCACGTGAAGTTACCTAGGAGTCAGCACTGATTGGCTAAAATGCAAGTCTGTCAAAAGAACTGAAATAAGGGGGCAGTTTGCAGAGGCTTAGATACAAGGTAATTACAGAGATAAAACGTGTATTATTATAACTGTGTTGGTTATGCAAAACTGGGGAATGGGTAATAAAGGGATTATCTCTCTTTTTAAACAACAAAAATTCTGGGGTTGACTGTCCCTTTAAACTTGTCCTCTACCAGTTGATGTTGTAGCTTAAAACTTAGTATCAACTTTAATAGTCATTCCTGGCAGATAGCCAGGGTGGTGGATAGTGACTGCAACGTGCAGAAAATAAAAAGGCACTTATGTTTTAGGCAATTGACTTTATACCGCATAACAAGAGAGGAGGTGACAGATTTAGTAAAAACCCAGACAAAGAAGCCCAATGGATATTTAAACTAGACACAAAAGAACCTAAGGGTAATTAATTTAAGGTGGGATCTGGATCTATATCAAAGCATGCAAATTGATTTAAAATAATTCTAAAAAATATAGAAACAATCAATACTAATACTATATTGTTTTATGGACCCCAGACTTAGATATACATATAAAAAACAGTATCCCCCTGCTGCCTACAATATCAACATAGATTAGATATGGCAAAAAAAGTAATTTTGAAACCTAATATTTAAACTAATAGCTATTCTGAAACTTAATAGAGAAACAAAATCCATAATTAATATTACAAATTGTTTGCTATACCTATTCATCCCCTGTACACAATCTAACTTTTTGATTATCTTTTCAAACTTACCCTGTGCTATGGAATAATGCACCTGGTAATTTTGTAGCCGCTGAGATATTATTTAAACATATACTCACAACAATGTGTAGTACAATTAGTAAATAAATATATATATGTTATGTTAAATCAAATTTATAATATACCCCGGCTAATAAGAAATTGTATAAGTATCTAATCATACAATTTAGTAGTCTGCATCTGATACACTTGCATATTGTGACAAACACTAGGATATCTAACTATAATAATAGTGATTATAGTAATTTTATGTCTTATGACTGATTGAAATGATCTATCGGTCTATTTTACTATAGGTTCTAGTAGTATTGGTGACATTATAACCATGCAAACATTTCATTGAAGCAAATAGATTATATATTCGCTTTTTATATGATATAATCCCCTGTTTGAATACGTTTGTTAGACTGACAGCAGCATGTTTCCATTTGAACATTACGATCAGGTCTACAGCTTCGTTTGATTACTATGAACAACTTTTATGCACATTTTTTTATACGTTTGTTTAAACTTGTGGAGTTCTGTGTATATATGAAACAAGTGTTTGTAACACGTACAGTATATGTAAAACCACAATTTATCACCATATGAACACACACCTCACAAAGTGATACATAAGTCACTATTTAGGGGCAGTTACTACTCCTTGAATTAGAGTGTATATAGTAACAAGTAGGTACACCAGCCCACTATCTTTGAGAAAGCGCCAATATGGCATTAAACGCGTCACTGTTTGATCCCACGCTGCTTGGTATTTGTCTTTTCCACAAGATTGTAACATTGTAATCATGCATGAATAAAGGTATGTTACCGTTACTTTACTAACAAGCAGTGTGCCTCCATTGTTGTTTGGTTTTCTCTTACCATACCTTTGAAGTGAACATTTTCTTTGCACTAATATATGTATACTAGTCTGTGATTGGCTGATGTCTGTCACATGATACAAGAAGCCGGAAAATTGGAGGGGGGGGGAGTGTAAAAAAAAAAATAATTGTCTTTTTATCATGCACTTGTTAATTATGCAATTATACTGCATTGAATGGTACATTAAGCAGATGAAAACATGAAAAAGCATATTTATGCAATATTCATATTTAATAAAGGGTTTGTGTATTTACTGTAAATATTTCACATTCCAATGTTCTGCACATAGCAGAATATGTATGTGTGTGTATATATATATATATACACACACACACTTTTACATTTTAGATTATCCTGTCCAATTCTCCTCTGGCAGGCAGCAATACACTGCCCGCATTTACAATTGCACGAGTGCTCCTGTGCAACCCCACCTGCACACAGCTAATCTTGTGGGCAGGAGCTGTCAAACTTCCCAGGTTGAAATTCTTCACTCAAAAGGTGGAGAACAGGGCAGCATAGCTGCTTGATAAATGCTGACTGCAGGTTTGTCAGTGCAAACCTGCAGTCGAAGGGGAGAGAAGCGCTTGATGAATCGAGCCCTAAGTGGAAATCAGTGTTCTCCGCAGAAATGTTGGGTGGCATTATGAAGTAGCCGTGTGGGTGCAGTGTAATAATTTCTAATATAGAATTTTGCGCTAACCAAAGCCCAAACTAATTGCATAATTTAACTTAAATGTATTTAAACGTGGGTTGCAAATGTAAAGGAGATTTGACATTAGAAAAATACTATATGAACGAAAAATGTAGCACTGTTTAAAAGTAAGCAAGATCTCTGAGAATATGAAATAAAGTGACATAACATAGACCAAAAGTCCCAACACTGGATTAAGTGTTACAGGATCTATGTACTATATTAGTTAATTATATTTGTTTTTCCTCGTCTATGTTTGACTAACTAGATTTTATATCTAACAAAGATGTATTGTATTCTTATGTACAGTGTGAATAACAATGTAAAAAACAAACATGAAATGTCATCAAAATGCTTTATTTTGCTAAAACAAATGTTTTGTTGCAGACATGCCTGAATGCTGCAAATGCATTGCCAGCAATTAATTGGAGCAGCATTCATAATATAGCATGTAAAATATAGAGCTATCATTAACACAAACAGAATAGCTAAAACCAATTAACAGTTTTATTGGATACAAAAAAAAAAAAGGAAATGATCACAGGAAACAAGTGGTTCAATCAAAGGAACTGCTGAAAACATATTTTTCTTTAGCATCATTAGCAAACCATGAAATTTGCAGAGTAACAACCTTTTAGACGAGTACATAAAATCACGGGAATATTTGAAATGCATTGGGTCCGCCTGCAGATGCGAGGGATTATGCTTCCTCCGCATGCCATCACTCCCTTGGTTTTTTGAGACAAACAATAACGGTTCTTCCCTTCTCATGTGTTATCCTTTAGCATATTTAAGTTTGCTTCATTAATACCATCAACAGACACGAGCTGCTGTCGTCCAGTCTATTTTTATTGAGAATGTTGCGCAGCCCATCTTTGATGTCCTATCTTTCCTTTCAGTCTTTCCCCCAAGTCTCCATAAGCGAAGTGCCACTGCCAGTCCTTTACCAGCCTTCATCCTCCTGTCTCCGGTTAGAGTCCTCGCTTTCTCCGGGTTCTGTCTCCTCCTGCACCCTTCTGAGGAAGCCATCCTGGGCTTCGGTCAATCTGTTCTGGAGAGACAACAGGAGCCTGGCGTTTAGTCTGTCGGTCAGTGTGGGCTCCTCTCTCACGGGCCTGTCCTCTTCATCACCGGGCTCTCCAGACTGGCTCAATCCACGAAGAGCTTCGTTTTCCTTCTCCTTGTTCTGCTTGCTGCGCTCATCCCCCATTCTTATGGTCGACAAATCTACTACTAAGATACGCCGCCCAGTAATAGCACCGAAATTATTGCAACTTGACAATTTCCAGTCTAATTGACTAGGTACACAAGAAGCGACACTTCACAAATCAAATGTTTAGTGTTATATATACCCGAACTAAATGCCCATGCACAAAAGAGATCAGTGAGCGAGATGTGCTTTACGTAACAGGAAGGAAATATTATCTTGGCAAGCACCATCTTTGTTAAGGGCAATCTATTTTACCGTAAATGTTTTCGCTTATAAATTAGACCTAAACGGTAGTAATTATGTAATGAGCGGTGTATACCATTGATGTAGTTTTCATCACTATTATAATAAAGAAGAGCTGAGGAATTGTGCAAGTCACGGAAAGAAAATCTTCATGTATGTAAAACAGGATTAAACTGCGCAAACTCGAAAATTGTCACCTTTTCATGACGTCATAAGCGCGACCAGTAGTTGGTGGTAGGAGGGGAAGCGCCCGGGTAAGTAAAATATAAATACTGAGAGATTACTTCTGTTTATTTGCTTGTTTATGAAACGGTATTTTACAGGTGATTTTTTTTATATAAGGCCAAAGAATATATCAATGAGAACAAAATTCCAGTTTTTAATTTCCAAGACAGCAACAGAGTAGCAATTTTTTTAGGTTTTTTTTGCTTACCTAGGATTTGGTGTGACAGGTGTTTAGTCCGACACCTGATGACATAGTTGCTAACAATCTTGATACACTGTATTTAACAACAGTCATTTTAAATGTATGATTGTTAGTAACACTTGTGAATTGTGTAAACAATAATGGGCTTGTATGTTAATGTACACATTCTGTTAGATGGCAATTTAAAAATGTCTCATTATTTATGTACATAAATTGAGAGTACTCGACTTCTTCCATCTAGAAATATACTGGTTGTGTCTCTCCAGAGGGGATCCAATGTAAAAAGTGTTTTTGTCACATATGACTGCTGGTGACTGCTGGTTGTGGAAAAGCAGTTTGATGCTCAGATA